>NC_135498.1:138791095-138973595 GCF_052857255.1 Amblyomma americanum
TCACGGCTGCAAGTTCTATTCCGTCCGTAGGGTAAGGTGCTTTCATGCTTTTCCGTTTCTTAATCAGATTTTTCGTTTCCTGAGATAGCTTGCTGGTATCCTTTAGAGCCATGCTACCGCCAACTCCCACTGCGCCCTTTGTAATGAAACAAGTGAGATTATCTTTCATTGTTTCAAGATAAAGATCGTCTATCTCAGTTTAGGAAGAATATCTATTCTGCAACGATATTCTGAATCGCTCTATTTTCCTCTTACCGCTAACTCGTTAATAGGCTTGTGTTTCATTAATAGCCTCTATTTCATTTTCACATCTCAACTAATTCGAGTCTTTACCATTATGTGGTTCCTATTGCGCACCTTTCCGAGGACGTCCACATATTGCACGTTACCAGTGTGAACGCATAGTATTAAGTCTTTTTTATTTTTAGTCTCCCCAGCTGGGCTGTTCGCGTCCACTTCCTATATTTTCGGTTCCAGAAGAAGGTGTTCATTATCTGTAAATTAGTGCTCTCTGCGAACTCTACTAATAACGCCCACCTGCTATTCCTAGGGCCTATGCCATAGTCCCCTACCGCTTGTTCACCGGCCTGCTTCTTGCCCACCTTCGCGTTGGAGTCGACCATCGCTCCTGTGTAGTGATTTTATTTTGTTCATTACCGATCTCACATCTTTACAGAAGCTTTCAACAACCTGGTCATCATGGTTGAATGTAGGCACGCAGGCCGGCACCGCTTTCAGCTTTTACTTCTTATTAATCCTAATTAGGACAGCTGCCCTCCTCTCGTTAAAAATATGGAACTCCTCTTTGTTGCCAGCTACAGTCTGATTGATGAGGAATCCGACACAGTTCTCGTCTGTAGGCCAAGCGACGACAGCACAGTACATGCCCCTCTCCCCATTTGCCAAATGTATGCCTCATCTGTCCTCCTAACCTCATTAATCTCTATGACATCCCGTTTAATATCCGCTAGTTCCTCGAACAGCACTGCTAGGCTAGCCTCAGTCAATAAGGTTCTAGCGCCAAACGCTGATAGGGACAGTTTCCAACGGTGACCTGTCCGGAGCCAGAGAACCTTAGCACACTGCACTGCATCACAGGTAAACCTGACTCCAATAGATTAGACTTTCCTCCGGAGCAAGGACTCCTCCGGCGCTTCGGTTCTGCGTACATGACCATATGTGCGGAATCGGAAATTGCCTAATTTTCACTCATTGGTCACTGGGAATTCCTCTACAACTCGTTGCGCAGTGTTGCTGTGATTGGGTGATGTGCCACGGCACCGGCAGGTGCCTGCTTCATACACAGCCATCGGTCGAGCTTGTAAGACTGTGGTTGCTTTTCCCGAGCAATCTCTCCAGACTAATCAATTTTATGACTGCCGCCTACCACGATGGGCAGTTTGCTCAGAAATCGGTGAGACGGTTGCCACCTTCAACACTGGGTGGGTTCTGATGGAGTGACAAGATCACGTGGCCCAAGTGGCATGTGAACCACCTTGCTCCTCGCTCAAAACTCTGCCGCTGACGACGACCACAGCACCGACCATGCCGGATTCTGTGCGGAACGGGATCCTTCACAATGCTTCCTAAAACAGCACCTGTGTTTCTGTGCTTCCATTTCGGCTGCGTCATCCTCATCCAGCCGATACACGCTGGTTACAGCCTCGGCAACGCTCGGAAGCTTGTAACGCTTGAAAATTTTAGAGGCTGGTGTTGTAAAATCGCTGCAACGCCCATTTTCCCCCGCTTATTAGGCTCTGTGTCACGGCTTAGCAATCGGCGCCGAAAGCAGCAGTGCTAGTTAAATAACTAGGAAGCGAGCAGGCGATGACGACTGCGCCGAATCCGCCTCTGAGGACATGGTCTTTCTAGCACGGGACGCGGCAAGTGAACGCGTCACTGTTTTACGAGCGCATGCAACTTCCAGTGGTTCACAGGCTACGGCTGTTTCTACGTTAAGGCTCATGCAACTGAAATCAAAAGTGAAGGTCACGAAAAGTGAGGTTTTCAATCATTCACAATTCATTGTACCATGTCCCTTCCGGTTATAGCATTGGTAAAGCTCATTGCATCCTTATCACGAAATTACAGACAGAACCTGAAATTTCTTCACTCTTGTTCACAAAGATTTTGCGTTCCGTAACTCCCTACACCTGATATCGCTATCCATGCACAAAAGTATGTAGTGCTGCAATGTCTCCCAAAAATAATATTTTGCGTGTTTAAATGTTATTACGAGGATCACTAAGAAGATGGGGTGATTAAAATAATGTGCCACTGAAACCACTCTGCGTCTTTTTTACATCGAAAGCCATTAAAAGGCACCCACCGGGCAGATATAGAGCGTCATGGGGGACATTTTCAACATCTGGTCACGTCACGGTCACGCTTTACCATGTGAGCAGTCCCAGGTATGTGACTGTGCGCCTGTTCCGATGATTTCAATAGCGAATGCTACCAGTCTGTAGGCCTTAAGCGTTATTGTAAGTTTTATTAGCCAGCTCCACGGCAAAGTTTTTCGCAGAAATTAGCACACCATGCATGTAAGCGCAGCCACGTCACATTTTTTTTTGTGCGACAACAAAGCTACTTAGGACCTCCCCTCCGCTTTCTGCGGCAATCAATCGTCAGAGTGAAGGGAAGCCCTGAAAACCTTGCATAGGCGATGAAGAGCCTAAGACAAAATCTTATTAGCGAGATAGCGAGAAGCGTGGGCTAAACCATCTGACAGCACTCGAGTCAGTGATAGCTTCGCCCGAAAGCCCGAAGCAGCACCGATAGCGAGAGAGGGGGCAAGAAAGTGGAAAGCCTTTACGCCCGTTCACTAACTGATGCTTGGGGGCGCCCTTCTCATAATTATTTAGGATGTTAGTCTAAAGAGCAAGCAAGCCTGACCAAGGTCAGTTGGTCAGACATTATGCCAACGAAAAAGGTTGTGTTTTAGCTAGCACCTGTCCTGTCCTCGCCTTGTTTTGTCCTGTCAGAACGCTACACTTTACGTTGAGAGGAAGGAAGCGTTGGTGAAATCATTGGAAACCGCCTATGAAATGAACAAAAATGTAGAAGCTGGCCACAGGGCACAATGAATTTAATCTATAAAGTGAATGGAAGTAGGATCCTACATAAGTTTCTTCACATTGCATGCGATGACTTCGGTTACATGTAAGCGGGCAATACAGGCAGCTAAATCCAAATTCCAGATACGCATAGCTAGTAATAACATAATAAGAGAACTTAGAACGTCTACTGAAGGGGTAGACAATCAAATGATAGCATATTCGAGCTTACCCAATGTATAGTATAACTAGAGCACAAAATAGCCCTCGGTTTTTCACGTTTCTGGACGTATATAGGGAGGTCCTGTGAAGCATGCTCAAAGAAAAAGGTATCGTTAATCAGATAGTAGGAGAGGCTAAAATCAATATCCCGAGAGAGTAAGTTGAAACTCCATATAAGAAACCTGGATTATATTTTTGCGTAAAAATTAAGCGGAATGGTTCTAGACCCGAGGCTTCAAGGTTTAATTATCCGGAAGATATCGTACTATTAGTGTTAGCCAGGAAGATTTGGAGACTGGGAAATACCCGCGGAGAAGAAGGTGACCCTCAAGGAATAATTTCAACGCCGGACGTGATGACGTTAATGCTTTCCACTGACCAGTTGCTTAGAATAAATTTCCCTGAGATACCGAGGCCGGAAGAATACGAATATATCGTCTTATGGGCGAAGGAACGACAGATATCTAAGGAAAGCGAGAAAATAGTACTAGCGCCATATGACGGAAAGATTCCGCGATAATGATTCATAGATTATTAAGGCGTTAAAAGAAGTATGAAGATTCTCCAGGTAGTTATAAGCCAATATTGGTGCCAAGACTTACTTTTCGAATGTGGTTTTGTGCCAAGGGCAGTAGTTCAGTCGCGGCTAGAAATAAATCACAGAGACCTTGGCTGATTAGCACAAGGTACCTGCGGCAGAACCAAAAATCAGGAAGTATAGAGAATATTGGCAGAAAATTATTGGATGTCTGAGAGCCTGAAGGTAATATATTGTTACATACCAGCAGTTTACTTGGCGAGCGTCGAACTGATGGAGTTGAACGGAGCTCAGCAGGAGGAAACTACTCACGCGGAGGCGGCAGGCCCCGAATACCGTTTGTCTTCTCCCCATCTGCCCTCCTAACTTAATCTTCAGGGCTGGTACACTATATTACACAGTGAGCGCCTGAACAAATCTTAAGATAGGATGTGGGAAGCTAAGATGTTTGAATACTTCTCCACAAGAGTTGAGTAACAGTAGCCGACAAGGACTAGAAAGGTGGCCAGCAAGTGTGCAGGAAACAAGGACGGAGAAATAAATTACATTAAACTATAGGCCAAAACCACGAGGGTAAGAATGTGTGAACGCGGAGCGGAACCGAGCTCAATTGTATTTCTCTGTTGAAAAAGTTCTCTGTTGAAAATAACCATGAAATAATGAGCTCTTGGGAAATATTCTAGTTCATTGTACATTCCGAATGACCTTTCAGGACCAAGCGTCACAGTGGACACGGTGTGTTCGTCGACCATGATAGCCTTAAACCACGCCCTATTTGCCCTACGCTGTGATGCGGCTAAAATCACGCGCACAACCGGGACACATTACTTATTGTGTAAATAGTTTGTACATATTACGTCTCCCCCTGTCCTCTATTCCTGTCCCCTCACCTCTTTCATTTTATTTCTCCATTCTGCCTGCTGTCCTTTATTTCCGCTGCCCCAGCTCAGGTGCTTCAGTATCGATGGCAGATGCCGGGGCTAGCAAAAATCTTTTCCTTCCTTTTCACTATTATTTTTATTAAAACCACTACGACCACCACTCGCGGAGGTCATCTTTAGTGAATTACAGGTACCATGCCCAAAAAGCCTTACAAAAAATTCTTAAAAAAGTTTACCATCCTTATGCACACAAGAGTTCTGGATTTGTATGTGTTTCGAGTAAGCAACAAACTGAAGTACTAACATGTGCTTGTGAAAAATTTAGTTGAAGAAGTGTAAAGACGACGTTACGGACTGTCGAAGCCTGTCTGCAGACATTAAATCGACTGAACGTATTTGGACAGACTTCGCGTGTTGTGCGAAAGACACAAAAGTCAGGAGCACTGGGGCGAAACTCGACCACTGGATGCGATGGTGCCGAAACATGCACAAGGCGCTAATTGACGGTGTCGGGCAGTGATAAATGCATAGCCCTGCGTTACAAGTACTATATGCTGTTAAGTTGTGTGAAAATTCTTAAAATCCGGGCCACATTCTATAATAAAGTCTCATCTGGTCGCAATTACTTTCCTGCACTGCAGAAAGTATTTATCGGATATATTTGTTTTTGTAACAAATTCTGGCGTAATATGGCGACAAATATTTCTGGTACTGTGTAAAACATTTTCTAAAAAATTTAGTGCTGCCTTCCCATAACGCCCATGCAAAAGTTGTGCGCTTTTAAGACTTAAATTCGAAAACCTGAATTATATATAATTTGTTCACTACTGTATTTACGTCGAAAACAGCAACTGCAACGTCGTAATTTTGCAAGTGCTATGTGTTTGCGCACAGCAAGCGGCTACGCCCGATGTGAGACCGTGGGAGTGTTTCTCATTACTTGAGCGTCCGACGCGCGGCGAATCTACGCAAAACTACTCCATGTCAAGGGCAACGCAGATGATTTCAAGAAAGAAGGTAAATACAGTATTCAAGAAAGAACGACATAATCTTTCAAATATTACACTCTGAACTGAACTCAGCTGTTGCAAAGATGTGCGTGTCAGCGTACCCAATTGTCACAAGACAACGGGTACAAAACACTTTGGCATTAGCACAGCGACCAGTTAAATTGCTTCTTATTCCTGCGCTCTAAAAAAGCAATAAGTTCAAATATCTTTAGCAAACAAATAGAAGCAACTGGCAAAGGAAAGAGCTGATAACACATCAATAGAAAAGGTCATTATCACCGCAGCGGTGGGCTAACGGTTTCTGCATCGTCATCGCTTGCGGGAGTTGTGAGGTTTACTCTCCATTGCAGCCGGACACCAGTAAGCTTCTCAATGGGCGGCTTCGCTGCAATTAAATGCTAGAAATATATGTTCGTCGGTGCCATATGGCAATTTCGCCAAAGTCCCCCTTGTGCAATGAACAGTTCATCAACTCCTACCAGAAAGGGGTTTGGCTGCAGTGTGTGTTATCAGGGTAAAGGCGACACAGCACGAAAAATTACCACCGGCGTAATTGGTAACCAGGAGATAAGATTGAAAAACAAAAGTTGCCTTTTGTAAATGAGGAAGAGGACTGGATGTAGTATAGCCCACCGGGCACTATTTGTGCATAAAGTCCAAATCAAGCTTCGTGTCGTCACTGCTGCTTGAATCACGGTGCCCTCATGCGAGGTACAGGAAAGGCTTCAGCGATAGGTCTACACTGAAGCAAAGGTGGAGAACCTCAAAGTTGGCTTAGTTGAGTCCTACGGCACAGGAACTCCTGTGGGTGAACCCCAAGACGTTGTTGCCTTCCGAAACGTGTTCTGCGGGGCAGGGCTCCAGACGCCACTGAAGATAGGAGCCTTCAAGAGCAACATGGATCATTCGGAAGGGCTTCAGGTCAGAAGATGTGTGCAGTTTCACTCACTCTTTGTACTCGAATGGGTCTAAGACAAAGCAACCATAGGAGTCAATTTAGATATGTCCTTGGCTCCTCGCTGTCCTTTGATTCACCTCTTAGTTTAAGTACCCGCTTAATGCAATGCACATCCCAATGTATAAAAAGCGTGGCAGCTACCTGTACAGTACATGCACGTGGCAATATTTGCTTCGTTGGAGCTTCCTTTCAAAAGCGATGAGAGTCCATTTGGGATCGAACGTTCTGCACCTGTCTCTCTGTCGAAAGGATACAGCCTTACTACTGTACTTCGCGGAGTGTTCAATTGTTCTGAAACGACAGCGTGGTGCAGGTCACAATAAGTGCGAGTTGCTGGGGCTGGTGATTTGCTTTCTTAGGTATATCCATCTTGGCCTCGCAGAGTAAGGCGAGGTAAAACATTTTTTTGCTTTTTATGACTATGTATTTATGGACATTTTCCATCCTGGTCCAATGTATAGGGGAATCGTCAACAGTGCGTATTAGCTTTGTAATAAAGTAGTAATTACTCGCTGATCACGGTAACCCCGCCACCAGGTAAGCAGTGGGCGGAAGAAAGTTAGTTGGGCGCATGAAATTAACAAGTCTGTGTGGATAGACTAGCCACGGCTGACACAGGACACGGTTGAATAGAACGAAATGGGAGAGGGCTTTGTCCTGGAGTGGACATAGTCAAGTTGTTGGTGATGAGTAATTACACATAACATCTGCCTAAGGGCAGCCATACAGGTACAAAGGAAAGCTAGACAGCTTTTACAGAAACTCCGTAGCTGAACACAAACGGTATCCTGGTCCGGGATTTTAATGCGGGACCACCGCCTCACCGGGGTGGTGCTCTACACACTGAGCTCGCAGAGACGGCTAGCATATAATATGGCGCGACTGAATTGATCAACAGCGCGAAGTTAGGTTAGAGCTGGTCGAATATTGAGAGGAATCTCCCAAGGTTGAGTACATTTGTAACGAAGAAGTAATTACAATGCTAATTTTACAGAGAAACTACTCTTTTATTGGAAATGCGCTTCATCATGCCGAATTCGCCTAAAAATCAGGCCACCGTCAATCTCGCTTCTAGGTCCTGATCAATTCGCCCTCCCCGTACCATATGCTAGCCTGCCCGGAGACCTCAGTTGGTAGAGACATCCATGAATCCACCCACCCGGTGGATGCCATGAACGCACCGACCGGTAATTAACGCACTCACTTTGTATCACCGTCAACCAGCGTCGCATAAGTGCACGAGTGGCTTCGTTTGGATCATCCGCCTGCCAATGCCGGGGGACATCATTTAACCACTACGTCAGCTTTCGCGGAACGTAGCATTACGCATCTGTAACCGTCCTGTGAGTTGTTCTTTTTTTTTTCACTACGAGGTTTCCGCGAAAGCTTATGCTTAGCTTGGGTAGAAACTAGTGAGCAATTACTCCTTTATTTCCGCTCTTGGCTGAAATGAATGCTCCATTTACATAAGGTATGCTAACCTATTATCCCTCATCTGCCTCCAATGCCTCTGTGACCAGTATAGCGGCATCACGCGACCTGTATTCAGTGGCATATCCTTAGACGGCGAGGCTACTGAGTGAGTAGCTTTGTGTTTCAGTCGCGCAATTTTCAGATTTAAATCATCATTTCGACAGGACTGCCAGTAGAAAATTGCGGCCAGTGCGACGGACTCTGTTAATGTGCTCTTAAATAATACGCATGGAACGTTTCATATATGCTACGCTACGGTCACGGCTGCCGGGTAATTTAAAGGTGGAAAACTCTTTCGACGGCCACACCCACGGTACTGTTGGACATCAGGAATACCGTGAAGCACCAAAAGGCCATATATAAAACTGTAATACCAAACATCTTCCGCGTAAAGAGATCTTGGCACCAGTATAAGATCGGAGCACTTGTGTTTTCTTCATAAGATAGCCGGGACATCTATGGTCACTGAGGCTTTTAAAGGGCTGCAAGGAACCAAATCCCATCCTGCCTCCCTAGTTTTGTGTTGTGAAAGTAAGTTATTTCTTGTTTTTCAATAATTTTAACTTTGACGATTCCTCTGCAGGTAATGAATTCAGTAGCTTGCATCTAATCGTGGTCACAATCAGGGACAGGCCTTCACACAACTTTGCATAGCTGGGCTACCAAGTTGCCTTGGTCGACCGCGCATTTCCTTCCATCGGCTGTCCCTGATAAATGCCTCACGCTCTCCCACATCTACTCAGGGCTAAATATTCTGTAGGATTGTATGACGATTGCAAAGCTATAATTTTCTTGACAAAATTGACTAAAAGTTTAGTGTAACAGGTTGAGTACAGTTGCCATGACGCCAGCTCAGATACCCTTCTCTTGTCTGCTGCGATTACATAGTCTACACGAGCCTGCTCATTAATATTACTGCAGTTGGCATTACCACAAGGCCAAACGTTTATTGCATTTATTTTGATCAGGTCATCGAGCATAGCCACGCTGTTTTCCTGCCCGATTACAAGCCAGGTCACCACGCGCCGGTTTTTTCCTCCTTTTTGGCATTTCAAAAAGCGTTTCGGAAACCTGAGGTTTAGGGCATAATTCTGACAAGTGAAATTGGCCGATTCTGAAATTGGCACCTAAACAAGCAGCCTGGACCTGTGCGCCGTCCTCGTTCAGAAAACTGAAGGACCAGAGAAAGTAATCGCATACCTGAGCCGTTCGCTGTCAAAGGCCGAGAATAACTGTTGTACAACTGAGAAGGAGTGCCTTGCCATCATCTGCGCAGCGTCGAAATTCTGCCCTACCTATACGGATGACCGTGAAAAGTGGTCTGCGATCACCACGAATGTGCTGGCTTGCCACTTTGGAGGACCCCTCCTGCATTCTGATGCCGACTGCCTGTCACAAGCCCGTGTACATGCAGCGCCGATGGACGACGATCCTGACGCCTTCCTGAGAGCCATCAACTCAAGCTCTTATGTGCAGCGGCAGCGCTCGTACCCCGACCTAAAACGCCTGATCGAGTACTTGTAATGCAAGCTTTAATCACGCCTGGCTCGTTCAGGGCAGGAGTCTTTGTTTCTGTAGAGAATGATGTCATCGTGAAGAACTTCGCAGCAAACAAAGCCTACCTCCTTGGTGTACCTGCAAGTCTCCACGAAGTAGTTCTCCAGGCTTCAAAAAAACAGCCGACAGCTGGAAATCTCGGGTTTTCTCGCACCCTCCGTCGGATTCAAGAGAGAGTATTACTGGCTCCGACTGTCTGCCGATGTCGCGCATTATGTGAAAACCTGCCGAGATTGTCAGCGACGAAAGAGCTCTCCCATCCGACCACCGGATTTCTGAACTCCACTGAACACCCTCAGAGTCCTTTCAGCAGATCGGCATGGACTTGCTTGGCCCTTTCTCGAAGTCAACATCTGGAACCAAGTTGGTGGTCATAGCAACCGGGTACCTGAACTGTTAGGTCGAGGCAAAAGCCCTACCAAACTGAACAGCAGCAGAAGTCGCGAAATTTTTCGTGCAGTGCATTCTTGTGCGACACGGAACCAGCGATCTGCTCATAATTGACAGAGGAACAGCATTCACTGCAGAACTGACGCAATTCATCCTGCGGTACAGCCAAGCCAGCCACCGGAGGACAAATGCGTACTATCCGCTTACCAACGGACTGAAGCAGCGCCTGAAAAAAACTATCGCAGATATGCTCGCCTTGTATGTCGATGCCGAAAAAAAGAAATGGGACGTCGTCCTGCATTACGTCGTCCTCGCCAGATCACCGTAGTGCAGGAGATCACCCAGTAGGCGCCTTTAAGCCTCGTTTATGGCAAGGAGGCCGCGACCACTCTAGACGCAATGCTGCTTAACACTAACGAGAGAAGAGAACGTCGACGTCACCGCCTACCTCAACACGCATAAGAAGCCCGAAGACTGTCCTGATTACAGATTAAAGACCAGCAGTGGACCGATGCCAGACGATGCATCCTACGAAGACGCATCTTGCAATACATGCCAGGAGACCGAGTCTGGGTTCGGACGCCGGTTCGCCGGTGCGGATTGAGTGTAAAGCTTTTGCGCCGCTATTTCGGCCCGCACAAGGTTCTTCGTCGGCTGTGTGAACTGGACTATCAAATCGATCCTTCCGAAATGACTGCATCCCACCGACACTGTGCATGACAGAAGTTGTCTATGTCGTCCGTCTAAGCCCGTATTATGCGCGCTAACAAATAAGGATGCTTTGTTTCAAGATTCTGTGTTTATTTTGCACAACCCGTCTTGTTTTTAGTCGCCTTATGTTTTAAAATATCTGGTTGATGTTGCTTTGAGGGGGGAGAAATGCCGCGAACCTTTGTAGTGTTTGTCAATTCTTCAAAGCAGCCGTCACACCACGTTATCAGTTTGTGGATGCAAGACGAGACCAGATTTATCTAGATAGATGTCATCCAGGCGGAGCCAATCCTGCCTTGTTCCAAAATAATCTAGTAGCTCTGCACGCTTTAACTTGAAAGTTCGCTATCAGCTCTAAATTTAGCACAGCCGGGAGCGGCGGGCATTCTGTTCGACGACCGCCGAGCACGCTTGTTCCAACGCCGCCACTGAGTGATTCAGACCGTTGTGGGCGCAAGTAAGCCCCAATGGAAGTCTAATTCCCGGTGCTGGCTGTGTGCCTTGAACATTCATATTATGTAGAACATGGAAACCATAAAAGGTAACAGGTACAAGACTCAATTAGGCCAAAATTATTCTACGACTGCGTGTTTTTTATACCTAGTACGGCAATGTTTTCTCTCTCCCGAGCTTACTAATTACAGCCAGTATTTCGAGGTTGCGTTGACTGGGATGCAAATAACATTTTAGCCTGAAATACAGGGGTTGCATGACATAGGTTGAACGGAGCTTAATTGATACATCAACTTCTTGACGAGGGGAACAGAGTTTTCAAAACAGGTACAGGTGCTCGTATTGCGGGCAACATGCGGTTTCAGTGTGGCTTCATCAGTGAGCCGTCATGAAAGGCTGCTAGAAAGCGGCGAAAGACCGTTTGCGTTGTAGAAAATATTCGTTTCACTTGTCAGAATTATGCCCAAAAAGCTCAGGTTTCCGAAACGCTTTTTGAAATGCCCTGCTGTAATGCCATGCGGGGCGATGCAGGTAACTAATAAATAAAAAGGAGGAAAAACCGGCGCGTGGTGATCTGGCTTGTAATCGGGCAGGAAGACAGCGTGGCTATGCTCCATGACCTGATCAAAATAAATGCAATAAACGTTTGGCCTTGTGGTAATACCAACTGCAGTAATATTAATGAGCAGGCTCGTGTAGACTATGTAATCGCAGCAGACAAGAGAAGGGTTTCTGAGCTGGCGTCATGGGAACTGTACTATATCTGTTACATCAAACGTTTAGTCAATTTTGTCAAGAAAATTATAGCTTTGCAATCGTCATATTATCCTACAGAATATTTAGTCCTGAGTAGATGTGGGAGAGCGTGAGGCATTTATCAGGGACAGCCGATGGAAGGAAATGCGCTGTCGACTAAGGCAACTTGGTAGCCCAGCTATGCAAAGTTGTGTGAAGGCCTGTCCCTGATTGTGACCACGGTTACATGCATGCTACTGAATTCATTGCCTGCAGAGGAATCGTCAAAGAGAAATTAAACGAAAAACAAGAAATAACTTACTTTCACAACACAAAACTAGGGAGGCAGGATGGGATTTAGTTCCTTGCAGCCCATTAAAAGCCTCAGTGACCATAGATGTCCCGGCTCTCTTATGAAGAAAATCCAAGTGCTCCGATCTGATACTGGTGCCAAGATCTCTTTACGCGAAAGATGTTTGGTATTACAGTTTTATATATGGCCTTTTGGTGCTTCACGGTATTTCTGATGTCCAACAGTACCGTTGGTATGGCCGTCGAAAGAGTTTTCCACCTTTAAATTACCCGGCAGCAGTGACCGTAGCGTAGCATATATTAAACGTTCCATGCGTATTATTTAAGAGTACATTAACAGAGTCCGTCGCACTGGCCGGAATTTTCTACTGGCAGTCCTGTCGAAATGATGATTTAAATCTTAAAATTGCGTGAGTGAAACACAAAGCTACTCACTCAGTATCCTCGCCGTCTAAGGATATGCTACTGAACACAGGTCACGTGATGCCGCTATACTGGTCACAGAGGCATTGGAGGCAGATGAGGGATAATAGGTTAGCATACCTTATGTAAATGGAGCCATCATTTCAGCCAAGAGCGGAAATAAAGGAGTAATTGCTCACCAGTTTCTACCCAAGCTAAGCATAAGCTTTCGCGGAAACCTCGTAGTGAAGAAAAAAAGAACAACTCACAGGACGGTTACAGATGCGTAACGCTACGTTCAGCGAAAGCTTATGTAGTGGTTAAATGATGTCCCCCGGCATTGGTAGGCGGATGAACCAAACGAAGTCACTCGTGCACTTATGCGACCCTGGTTGACGGTGATACAAAGTGAGTGCGTTAGTGACCGGCGGGTGCGATCATGACATCCAGCGGGTGGGTGGGTGTCATGGATGTCTCTACCAACTCAGGCCTACGGGTGGGTAGCATATGGCACGGCGAGGGCGGATTGATCAGTACCTCGAAGCGAGATTGACGGTGGCCCGATTTTAAAGCAAATTCGGCATGATGAAGCACATTTGCAATAAAAGAGTAGTTTCTCAGTAGAATTAGCATTGTAATTACTTCTTCGTTACAAATATACTCAACCTTGGGAGATTCGTCTCAATATTCGACCAGCGCTAACCTAACTTCGAGCTGTTGATCAATTCAGTCGCGCCATATTATATGCTAGCCGTCTCGGCGAGCTAAGTGTGTAGAGCACCGCTACGGTGAGGTGGTGGTCCCGCATTAAAATCCCGGACCAGGATACCATTTGTGTTCAGCTACGGAGTTTCTGTAAAAGCTGTCTAGCTTTCCTTTGTAGCCGTATGGCTGCCCTTAGGCGGATGTTATGTGTAATTACTCATCACCAACAACCTGACTATGCCCACTCCAGGACAAAGCCCTCTCCCATATCGTTCTATTCAACCTTGTCCTGTGTCAGCCGTGGCTAGTCTATGCACACACTTGTTATTTCATGCGCCCAACTAACTTTCTTCCGCCCACTGCTTACCTTATGGCGGGGTTACCGTGATCAGCGATGAATTACTACTTCTTTATTAAAGATCTAATAGGCACTTTGGACAACTCCCCTATACATTGGACCAGGATGGAAAATGTTCATAAATACATAGTCATAAAAAGCAGAAAAAATGTTTTACCTCGCCTTACTCTGCGAGGGCAAGATGGATATACCTAGGAAAGCAAATCACCAGCCCCAGCAACTCGCACCTATTGTGACCTGAAGCACGCTGTCGTTTCAGAACAATTGAACACTCCGCGAGGTACAGTGGTAAAGCTGTATCCTTTCGACAGAGCGACAGGTGCAGAACGTTCGATCCCAAATGGACTCTCATCACTTTTGAAAGGAAGCTCCAACGAAGCAAATATTGCCACGTGCATGTACAGTACAGGTAGCTGCCACGCTTTTTATACATTGGGATATGCATTGCATTAAGCTGGTACTCACACTAAGCGGTAAATCATAGGACCGCGAGGAGCCAAGGACATATATAAATTGACTCCTATGGTTGCTTTGTCTTAGACCCATTCGAGTACAAAGAGTGAGTGAAACTGCACACATCTTCTGACCTGAAGCCCTTCCGAATGATCCATGTTGCTCTTGAAGGCTCCTATCTTCAGTGGCGTCTGGCGCCCAGCCCCGCAGAACACATTTCGGAAGGCAGCAACGTCTTGGGGTTCACCCACAGGAGTTCCTGTGCCGTGGGACTCAACTTAGCCAACTTTGAGGTTCTCCACCTTTGCTTCAGTGTAGACCTATCGCAGAAGCCTTTCCTGTACCTCGCGTGAGGGCACCGTGATTCCTGCAGCAGTGACGACACGAAGCTTGATTTGGACCTTATGCACAAACAGTGCCCGGTGGGCTATACTACATCCAGTCCTCTTCCTCATTTTGCAAAACGCAACTTTTGTTCTTCAATCTTATCTCCTGGTTACCAATTACGCCGGTGGTAATTTTTCGTGCTGTGTCGCCTTTACACTGATAACACCCACTGCAGCAAAACACCTTTCTGGTAGGAGTTGATGAACTGTCGATTGCACAAGGGTGACTTTGGCCAAATTGCCATATGGCACCGACGAACATATACTTCTAGCATTTAATTGCAGCGAAGCCGCCCATTGCGAAACTTACCGGTGTCCGGCTGCAATGGAGAGTAAACGTCACAACTCCCGCAAGCGATGACGGTGCAGAAACCGTTAGTCCACCGCTGCGGTGACAATAACATTTTCCATTGATGTGTTATCAACTCTTTCCTTTGAAAGCTGCGGCTATCTGTTTACTAAATATATTTGAATTTATTGCTACTTTAGCGCGGAGGAATAAGAAGCAATTTAACTGGTCGCTGTGCTAATGCCAAAGTGTTTTGCACCCGTTGTCTTGTGACAAATGGGTGCGCTGACACGCACATCTTTTGCAACAGCTGAGTTCAGTTCGGAGAATAATATTTGAAAGATTATGTCATTCTTTCTTGAATACTGTATTTACCTTATTTCTTTAAACCATCTGCGTTGCCCTTGACATGGAGTAGTTTTGCGTAGATTCGCCGGGCGTCGGACGCTCGTGTAATGAGAAACACTCCCACGGTCTCACTTCGGGCGTAGCCGCTTGCTGCGCGCAAACACATAGCACTTGCAAAATTACGACGTTGCAGTTGCTGTTTTCGACGCAAATACAGTAGTGAACAAATTATATACAATTCAGGTTTTCGAATTTAAGTCTTAAAAGCGCACAACTTTTGCTTGGGCGTTAAGGGAAGGCAGCACTAATTTTTTTAGAAAATGTTTTACACAGTGCCAGAAATATTTGTCGCCATATTACGCCAGAATTTGTTACATAAGCAAATATAACCAATAAATACTTTCTGCAGTGCAGGAAGGTAATTGCGACAATATGAGACTTTATTATAGAATGTGGCCCGGATTTTAAGAATTTTCACACAACTTAACAGCATATAGTACTTGTAACGCAGGGCTTTGCATTTATCACTGCCCGACACCGTCAATTAGCGCCTTGTGCATGTTTCGGCACCATCGCATCCAGTGGTTGCGTTTCGCCCCAGTGCTCATGACTTTTGTGCCTTTCGCACAACACGCGAATTCTATACAAATACGTTCAGTCGATTTAATGTCTGCAGACAGGCTTCGACAGTCCCTAACGTCCTCTTTACACTTCTTCAACTAAATTTTTCACAAGCACTTGTTAGTACTTCAATTTGTTGCTTACTCGAAACACATACAAATCCAGAACTCTTGTGTGCATAAGGATGCTAAACCATTTCAAGAATTTTTTGTAAGGCTCTTTGGACATGGTACCTGCAATTCACTAAAGATGACCTCCGCGAGTGGAGAAACAGCCCCGTGGCTTTACATTTTTTCCCCTATTGTTTAACGCAGGAAATTGATAAGGAGGGTTTTATCGAGTGCGTTTGGGCGCGAAGGGTATAACAAATTGTACCCCTCATACAAACCGAGAAGTTCTTTTTGTGTAACTAAATACCTCTTCGCTATTTGACCTGTGCACACCAGGTGTCTCTGTGCCTACCTTATTCTGGCCGCCCTATTATTTTCACGCATGGGTGGGCTTTGCACTTGTGTCATGTAATTGAGTTTTGCCCATGGCGCATGAATTATTTAATTACATTGGTCGACCTTAGAGCTTGGTAGTAGGACCAGATTTTTTAGAGTACGCGCCCACAGTAGAGAGTTGTATTTGGCTCACGCGAACGACAGTTTGGTTAGTCGTTATGGGGTGTCCCGGTGAACGGCCAAAAACAAATCTCCTGCAAATGTTTATCTGTTCAAAACAAATGAAGGTGGTGGATGCGCTAGTCCGACTTTCACAGAAAGAAAGTACTGTTTCTCTCCAGGGCTGTGGCTGAGGAGAATTGCCATTTGAGCATTCTTGATGACGTTACGTACATCTGACACTCCGCCCATTGCTTGTAAGAATGATTTCAAGTACATGCAGCCGCAGAATAATTTACTTGAATATGACAGCAAGCTAATAATAATGTAAAGGAGACACAAAATAAGCGCAGGGTCAGCGCCTGTGAATTCGCGATGTTGAAAAACTAGCTAAATGAAAGGGAGTTACTACACAGAAATGTATCTCGAAAAAGAGACTAGTTTTATTAAATTCCGTATATATTGAATTATTGCAAAAATTGAGAATTGTTAATCTCTTTGTTTTCTATTGTATGCTTTCATGAACGTCACTGTCTTCCGAGTTAGTGTTTTTGTGGAGCGAACAAGAAATCGTCGTTCATACAATAGAGCAATTAATTGAACATAAAAGACGACTGGGCCATTTTCCCCAAGCAAATTTCAAGAGTTAGTTTATAATGCCTGCATTAAATGGTAAAACAGGGTAAATAATGACAGTTAAATGAGAGAGGCCCGCAACATCAGCCTTTGTTGTGTTCTACTGTCTGTCTCTGCACGCTGCAAATTTCCCTGCAAATGATTCTGTTAAGCAAAAAAATTGAAACCTGCAGCGTTCATTACTAGCTACAAATGAGTGAACCGTAACAAATCGTCTCAGAAACACGCAATTATTACCACCGTGCAATCATTGAAAGGAAACGACCTACTTTCCCTAGACTGCCGGAGCACAGCGGAAACTCCCACGAGGACGAAGCCACAATGCAGCAACAATTTTTCCGCAATGAAGGCTTTCATGTAACATTCTCTTTCTGTGGAGTTTTCACACATGGCAAGTTTCGCACGTTTTCTCGGGAGTTTAATTTTCTCCATTTTTTCCACTCTTACAACTCAAAGCTGCAATATCTGCAGTCTTGCTCCATCTCTCGAGCTCTGCCTTCTCTAGTGTCAAGCGAAGTATAATACATTTCTCGTCTGTGGCCTCGCGTTCGTTTAATGAACCTTCACCCTTCCTCAATGCTTGGCCCATAACCCTGCCTCAGGCACCTGTTGATTTAATGAGACAAAAGAAGCACTTTTTAATTTGTCATTAGATTGGAGGCCGTAGACATCTATTGTTTAATGCTCTTGACCAACTGCACAAAAGACAGCGAAAGAGATCAAAAGCCCCACGCGGTTTAAACATCGACAGGCTGCACTAGGCTTGCAACACAATTGTGTCATGGGCGCGCGGTAGATTCCCGATTTGCAGCATACACGTCTTGAGTTGACTTCACATGTTACCAGATCCCCTTGCTTTTCTTTTTTTCTTTTAACATTCTCTCCGCTATTTTCCTTAGTACTGGGTTGTCCAACTAAACATCCTTCATTGCGACACCCCTGCCTAAAGAGAATTTCGTTTTTGGCAGAGAATAGAACTTGTCTGTATGTGTCTAGTATATGGAGTGTAAAGCCACTGCAGGCCGGAGACGAGGTGGCGAAGTACATTTTACTTTTGTCTTGTGCGGAGTTCAGAAGAATTAGAAAGGCTCCGTTACCGGTTATCTATTCTTTCTAACACTTATATACATTTAATAATGAAACGTCACTTCATAAGAGCAAATGCACTTACTTGCTTCGACATCAAGGTCACCTCATAAAATAAAACAGGACGAAGACTGACGAAAAACACTTTACATGTTGAGTTGACTAGAGTTATGCTGAGGTAAATTGATGCGTTTTTCTTTGCTTAAACCGGTGTTGCATTTCAGCAGTTTGCAGTTCCGAAATAAATGATTAAAAATGTTCCCTTCGGAAAGCAAAGAGATGATGATAAAATACCAACCCCTGGCATCAAGTGATTTGCACTTCCGATATGGAGAGAGCTTCCCAATCGTGAGAAGGACAATGACATAGATGGCTTGAGGCAGAGTTGACTTCCGCCAACGACAGCCACATCGCATTGTAGCCGCATCACAGCGTAGGGCAAATAGGGCGTGCTTTAGGGCTATCATGGCCGACGAACACCCCGTGTCCACTGTGACGCTTGGTCCTGAAAGGTCATTCGGAATGTACAATCAACTAGAATATTGCCCAAGAGCTCATTATTTCATGGTTATTTTCAACAGAGAACTTTTTCAACAGAGAAATACAATCGGGCTCGGTTCCGCTCCGCGTTTACGCATTCTTACCCTCTGCGTTTTTGACCTATGCTTTAATATAAGTTATTTCTCCGTCCTTGTTTCCTGCACAGTTGCTGGCCACCTTTCTAGTCCTTGTCGGCTACTGTTACTCAACTCTTGTGGAGAAGTATTCAAACATCTTAGCTTCCCACATGCTATCTTAATATTTGTTCAGGCGCTCACTGTGTAATAAAGTGTACCAGCCCTTAAGATTAAGTTAGGAGGGCAGCTGGGGAGAAGACAAAAGGCGTTTGTGGCCTGCCGTCTCCGCGTGAGTAGTTTCCTCCTGCTGAGCTCCGTTCAACTCCATCAGTTCGACGCTCGCCAAGTAAACTGCTGGTATGTAACAATATATTACCTTCACGCTCTCAGGCATCCAATAATTTCCTGCCAATATTCTTTATACTTCCTGGTTTTTGGTTCTACCGCAGGCACCTTTAGCTAATCAGCCAAGGTCTCTGTGATTTATTTCTAGCCCCGACTGAACTACTGCCCTTGGCACAAATCCACATTCGAAAAGTAAGTCTTGGCACCAACATTGGCTTATAACTGCCTGGAGAATCTTCATACTTCTTTTAACGCCTTAATCTATGAATCATTATCGCGGAATCTGTCCGTCATTTGGCTCTAGTTCTATTTTCTCGCTTTCCTTAGATATCTGTCGTTCTTTCGCCTATAAAACGATGTATTTGTATTCTTTAGGCCTCGGTATCTCAGGGAAATTTATTCTAAGCAACTGGCTAGTGGAAAGCATTAACATCATCACGTCCGGCGTTGAAATTAATCCTTGAGGGTCACCTTCTTCTCCGCGAGTATTTCCCAGAGTCTCCAAATCTTCCTGGCTAACACTAATAGTACGATATCTTCCGCATAATTAAACCTTGAAGCCTCGGCTCTAGAACCATTCCGCTTAATTTTTACGCAAAAATATAATCCAGGTTTCTTACATGGAGTTTCCACTTACTCTCTCGGGATATTGCTTTTCTTCTACTCTCTGATTAACGATACCTTTTTCTTTGAGCATGCTTCACAGGACCTCCGTATATACGTCCAGAAACGTGAAAAACCGAGGGCCATTTTGTGCTCTAGTTATATTATACATTGAGTAAGCTCGAATATGCTATCATTTGATTGTCTACCCCTTCATTAGCCGTTCTAAGTTGTCTTATTATGTTATTACTAGCTATGCGTATCTGGAATTTGGATTTAGCTGCCTGTATTGCCCGCTTACATGTAACCGAAGTCATCGCATGCAATATGAAGAAACTGATGTAGGATACTACTTCCTTTCACTTTATAGATTAAATTCATTGTGCCGTGTGGACAGCTTCTATATTTTTGTTCAATTCATAGGCGGTTTCTAATGATTTCACCAACGCTTCCTTCCTCTCAACGTAAAGTGTAGCGTTTTGACAGGACAAAACAAGGCGACGACAGGACAGGTGCTAGCTAAAACACAACTTTTTCGTTGGCATAATGTCTGAGCAACTGACCTTGGTCAGGCTTGCTTTCTTTTTAGACAAACATCCTAAATAATTATGACAAGGGCGCCCCCAAGCATCAGTTGGTGAACGGGCATAAAGGCTTTCCCTTTTCTTGCCTCCTCTCTCGCTATCGGTGCTGCTTCGGGCTTTCGGGCGAAGCTATCACTGACTCGAGTGCTGTCAGATGGTTTAGCCCACGCTTCTCGCTATCACGCTAATAAGATTTTGTCTTAGGCTCTTCATCGCCTATGCAAGGTTTTCAGGGCTCGCTTTACTCTAACGATTAAATGCCGCAGAAAGGGGAGAGGAGGTGCTAAAGTAGCTTTGTAGTCGCACAAAAAAAAATGTGACGTGGCTACGCTGGCATGCATTGTGCGCTAATTTCTGCCAAAAGCTTCGCCGTGGAGCTGGCTAATAAAACTTACAATAACGCTTAAGGCCTACAGACTGGTAGCATTCGCTATTAAAATCATCGGAACAGGCGCACAGTCACATACCTGGGACTGCTCACATGGTAAAGCGTGCCCGTGACGTGACCAGATGTTGAAAATGTCACCCTTGACGCTCTATATCTGCCCGGTGGGTGCCTTTTAATGGCTTTCGATGTGAAAAAGACGCAGAGTGGTTTGAGTGGCACATTATTTTAATCACCCCATCTTCTTAGTTATCCTCGTATACACATTTAAACACGCAAAATATTATTTTTGGGAGACATTGCAGCACTACCTACTTGTGTGCATGGATAGCGAAATCAGGTGTAGGGAGTTACGGAACGCAAAATCTTTGTGAACAAGAGTGAAGAAATTTCAGGTTCTGTCTGTAATTTCGTGATAAGGATGCACAGAGCTTTACAATGCTATAACCGGAGGGGACATGGTACAATGAATTGTGAATGATTGAAAACCTCACTTGACCTTCACTTTTGATTTCAGTTGCATGAGCCTTAACGTAGAAACAGCCGCAGGCTGTGAACCACTGGAAGTTGCATGCGCTCGTAAAACAGTGACGCGTTAACTTGCCGCGTCCCGTGCTTGAAAGACCATGGCCTCAGAGGCGGCTTCGGCGCAGTCGTCATCGCCTGCTCGCTTCCTAGTTATTGAACCAGCACAGCTGCTTTCGGCGCCGATTGCTAAGCCGTGACACAGAGCCTAATAAGCGGGGTAAAATGAGCGTTGCTGCGATTTTACAACACCAGCCTTTAAAAATTTCAAGCGTTACAAGCTTCTGAGCGTTGCCGAGGCTGCAACCAGCGTGTATCGGCTGGATGAGCATGACGCAGCCGAAATAGAAGCCCAGAAACACAGGTGCTGTTTTAGGAAGCATTGTGAAGGATCCCGTTCCGCACAAAATCCGGCATGGTCGGTGCTGTGGTCGTCGTCAGCGGCAGTTTTGAGCGAGGAGCAAGGTGGTTCACATGCCACTTGGGCCACGTGATCTTGTCACTTCATCAGAACCCACCCAGTGTTGAAGGCGGCAACCGTCTCACCGATTTCTGAGCAAACTGCCCACCGTGGTAGTGCGCAAGGATGGCCGTCGCCTTCAGGCTACAGAAAAGCACAGCATGATGGAACCTCTGCGTGAGAGCATGGCAGCAGTTGATGGACAATTTGCACGCCTTTCAGCCGAGGTTTCTAAGCTACAGCAACGCAGTGAACTGCTTGATCGCCGTAGACAACCAGCGGAATCGCACTCCAATCAACGCTGCAGCGCCTTCGACAACATCAGCTCTCATGCGTTTTTAGCAGACTCTAATAGGTCTTCTGCAGAACTGCAGGATAACTGAAAAACATCCCTCCTCGGATTTATGGTAAACCAGTCATCCAACCGGACATCAGTTCTATTACAATGCTTGGAAGCTTAGTCGAAAATTGCGAGCACATCTTGTGGTGTGCTCCAGAGGAACTGAAGAGGCCTCTCCAAAAAGTTGGGAGAGCTCAAACCTCGATTTACGTTCTGGGTACTGGCAGGTCCCCATGGAAGCGGCCGATCTTCCGAAAACTGCTTTTGTGACCCCCGACGGATTGTATGAAAATACTGTTATGCCATTCGGCCTTTGTAATGCCCCTGCAACCTTCGAACGGATGATGGACACTACTTTTCGTGGACTAAAGTGGAAAATGTATTTATGCTATCTCGACGACATTGTTGTCTTTTCCCCCCGACTTTGAAACCCATCTATCCCGCCTGAAGCACGTTTTTACCTGCCTCTCTGACGCTGGCCTGCAGCTCAACTTGAAGAAATGCCGTTTTGCTGCGCGTCAGCTGACAATTTTAGGACACGTTGTCTCTAAGCAAAGCGTTCGTCTCGACCCAGCTTAATTTCGCGCTGTCGCAGAGTTTCCCAAGCTCACTTCCATCAAAGACTTGTGCAGCTTCTTAGGTCTCTGCTCTTACTTTCGGAGGTTTATTCGCAACTTTGCTTCGATTGCTGCGCCTTTAACACAACTGTCCGGCAGTTCCGACTTATCGATGTGGTCTCCGGCGTGCGACGATCCGTATAACATCTTTCGCCGCCTCCTCACAGCGCCGCCCATACTGCGCCATTTCGACTCGACCGCTCCTACCGAGGTCCACACGGACGCCAGTGGTATCAGCCTCGGCGCCGTACTCGCCCAGCGCATCTGTGGTTTTGATGAATACGTTGTTGCCTACGCAAGCTGCACACTTACGAAGGCGGAAACTAATTACTCCGTCAGTGAAAAAGAGTGTTTGGCCATCGTATGGGCCCTTGCCAAATTCCGCCCGTACATTTATGGCCGCTCTTTTGACGTTGTGACGGGCCATCATGCGCTTTGTTGGCTTTCTTCCTTGAAAGACCCATCCGGCCGCCTTGCCAGGTGGGCTGTTCGTCTGCAAAAATATGACATCCGCGTGGTCTATAGTTCCGGCCGCAAGCATCAAGACGCTGATGCCCTGTCCCGCTGCCTACTTCCAGCCGAGATCGCCAGCCTTTCCACCTCTGACGTCTCCCCGTCGTCCCTTCACATCAGTGACATGCCCTCAGCGCAACGTACTGACCCCTGGATCGCTTCTCTTCTTTACTTTCTCTCCAACCCCACGACTGCTTCTCCATCCCGTGCTCTCCGCCGCCATGCTCTCCACTTCGTGATTCGCGACAGCCTCCTCTATCGCCGGAACAACAGCACCGACGGCCGCAGGTGGTTACTCGTTATTCCTCGCCACCTGCGCACAAACATATGCGCCTACTTCCACGCTGACCCACAATCCGGTCACGCGGGAGTTTTCAAGACATACACCCGCATCCGGCTGCGCCATTACTGGCGCGGCATGTACACCTTCGTACTTAAATACGTAGGCGCCTGTGTCGCCTGTCAACATCGCAAGCCATCTCCTCATCGTTCTGCTGGAGAGTTGCAGCCACTCCCTTGCCCACCACGCCCTTTCGACCGTATTGGCATTGATTTCTACGGCCCGCTTCCGTACACTGCGGTCGGCAACCGTTGGGCTATCGTTGCGGTTGATCACCTCACGAGATATGCCGAAACCGCCAGCGTTCCGTCTGCCACAGCGACAGACGTTGCCTTCTCCCTTTTGCAACGTTTCGTCCTTCGTCACGGTGCACCTCGTGAACTGTTTAGCGACCGCGGGCGCGCTTTTTGTCCGATGTCGTCACCGCCCTGTTCCGCCAGTGCAACATAATCCATCGTACCACCTCCGCCTATCATCCGCAGACCAACGACCTCACCGAGCGATTTAACCACACCCTCCGGGACATTCTCTTTATGTATGTCGCATCCAACCACTCGAATTGGGATTTCATCCTCCCTTATGTGACTTTCGCCTACAACACCGCCCAGCAGTCCACCACTGGCTTCTCTCCCTTTTTTTTCTTTACGGCTGTCATCCATCTCCTACAATAGACACCATTTTGCCTTACCTTCCTGACGCCTCCGAATATACCCTTGTTTCCGAAGCCGCGCAACACGCAGAAGATTGTCGCCAAATCGCCCGGTCACTCACAACTGACGCCCAGTATCGCCACAAATTCCGCCACGACAACGCTCACACCACATCGCACTGCTCTCCTGGTGCGCTTGTGTGGCTCTAAATACCATCAAGTACTCCTGGACTCTCCTCGAAATTTCTCGCCAAGAATCACGGGCCCTAACGTGTCCTGGAGCGAAGATCTCCAGTTAATGACGTCGTCGAACCCCTCACGCCATCTCCCTATCTCCGCCGCCGCGGCCGCGAGACAGTTCACAACCAGCGTCTCAAGCCTAACTACAACCCCTCCATATTGCAGTCGCCGTAAGTCGCCGGGATGGCCCCTCTTCGCACCGGCGGCGATTGTGAAGATGATGACCCAGACAAAGCAGATGACTCGTGAAAACGAAGAAGATGGCCCTGCGCGTCAGCCGTATTGCTATCGCCACGTGTGTCTGTGTCCGACCTGGTTGCCCTCGGATTGTTATCGCCGCTGCTCCCTTCCTCCCAGCTCTTTTATATAAACCCCCGCCTTACAATACATATATTTACTCAAGAAGGGAGCCAATAGTCACTGAAACCAAGGTACATGCATTAATGTTTAATTTCTTTAATGTGTACCGGGATAATATTACGTCAATTAATCTATAGCTTAAATAAAATTGCTTATAAAGCAGCAGAAAAAGCAACCAAGCTTCCGGTGGAATCCGAACCCACGACCTCCAAATATCGCGTCCGGCGCTCTACCAACTGAGCTACGGCTACGGCTGTCCAATCCGCTGCTCGCGTCGGTATTTATGCTTATTGGGTGTAAGAGAACTTTGAGAGTGTTCACCAGCGCCACCCTCGTCCACAGCGGCGGACGTAGCACGTCCTGTATTACCGCGGGTGTGACGTGGAACGCCACCTAACGGTGAGGGCGGAAACTGTCCGAGATCTCGCTTATGCTACCTATAGCATCAAGACTGGCAGAACCGAGACCCTCGTTAAGCTATTAGCAAACAAGGTAAAGGAAATGAGCGGCTCGTTTGACAAACTTATGAAGAGAGCCAACAGTCACCAACACCAAGGTGCATACGGGAATGTTTAATCACTTTCAATGTTTAGTGGGATAATAATACTTCGATTAATGTATCGCTTAAAGAACATTACTTATAAAGCAGCACAAAAAAAAGCATGCCGCCGGTGGGAGCCGGTGGGAGCCGGTGAGACCACATGGAAAAGCTTGTTTACAGGAAAGCAAGAAAAAAATAAAGCACAGAGAGAACTGCACAGCAATGACCAAGAGAAAGAAAAAAAGAAGACACGAATACACAGGATGCACACACAAATGTGTCCCTGTTGTAGCATCTTTGAGCAGAAGATATGCGGGAAAGTCTAGGAGCCCACGATAAGACAGCGCCAGAGTGTTAGAAAGTGAACCAAGAACAGAACTGCCTCTCAGGGAACAGTGCATACAACACAACAATAATAGGATAGATACAGATGACAAGCGATATCATAAAAAACGCTCAAATGAATTCAAATACAACACTAGGATGAATAAAAAGTGTGTTAAAAAAGCAAGTTTTACCTAAAATGCAGCGACCACTGAAAATACAACACATAATTTTACATAATTTCTAAGCACCAGAGGGCTTAGAAATTTATGAGAAACCAGCTTTCTCGGAACTATCACTCGGCCAAGTGGCAAAATGGCAGGATATTTTGAGAGATGCAACTATGCAGCTTTTGGATGTTGCAATAGAGCATGGTGAATCTTACCTGCATACCTTGCTGAAACAGGAAAAAGAATCCTTTGAACGTAATTATCTTACGGACCACGAGATGCGCACTTTGAAAAGCTTCAAAGCTGAAAAAAGTAGCCTATTATTTGCCAAAGAAACCAAACAAACTCAGGCGTGAAGGTATTATTATTCCTTCCGAGAGTCCAGAAATAATAAACATACCCGAAGATTCTGTTGACAATGAAAGTGCTTATGTTGGTAAGCGAACATCCGGGTTACTTGTATAATTAATTTTTCGGGTGCAAACCTCTCCAACAAAGAGAGAAATGTCTTATCGAAAGGCCTGAGCTTTTGCCCCAGCAACGGAAACATAAATGAGCTCCAGTTTTATATAGACTTGGATAATTTTGCCCGTCGCCTAAGGCTTCGAGAGTACTATGATAATAAATCTGACAGCAGAGACGCTGGGCCATCTCTGCCATCGTCTATGCACTGGACTCCTTCACAGCGAGATAATTATCTCAATCTCTACATAAAGGCTGTGCACAACGATGTCCTGTCGGATTATAAAAGGCGCTCATACTGCAGAAAAATCTTTCGCGCAAAGAAGAAATTGTTTTAAAATCCATCGACACACGTTCCGGCATAGTTATAAAGCCCGCAAACAAAGGCGGTGCAATTGTCGTTATCAGTACCCAAGACTACAAAAATGAGGCACAACGACAGTTAAGCAACGAATCTTTCTATAAACACGTAGCCTATGACCAAACCTCGAATTTCAAACAAGTGGTCCAACCCACTCTCGAAGACCTCGTAAAGAATAACAAAAAAACTGATAAAATCTCAAAGCCTTTGCTACCGTTGTCACCCATCCCCGGGAGGTTCTATCTTCTGCCAAAAATGCATAAAAAATGATCCGGGACGACCAATTATTTCTGGTATAAGAAGTTTTCAAAAACAATTTCCAGTTTTGTAGACAGCATAATCAGAGCAATACCACCAAATTTTCCCTGGTTTGTCAAAGACACAACTCATTTTCTTTCTGACATAATTGATCTGTTCATTCCAGAAAACAGCATGCTCGTTACCCTCGACGTTGTATCCTGATACACCACTCAGATAGGATCAGGGCAGTCATTAACGCTTACAGAAATTCTCATGTTGAAACCCTAATCAACGTCACTACTCTAGAAAAGCTGCTGCATTTGGTGCTGAAAATGAATAACTTTGACTTTGATGGCGGCCATTATGTGCAAATTAGTGGCACATCAATGGGCAATAAAGTAGGTCCTAATTATGATAATATATTTATGATGCATTCTCGAAACGTGATTCTTTGAGAGCTGCCTCCTCTGGCCTTTTTTTAATAGGTGGTTTATGGATGATATATTTCTTATATTGTGCCATGGTGAAGAACTACTCAAATTCATCACCAACTTCAATAATGATCACAAAAGCATCTCCTTTTCCCGCTCCTACTCAACCTCCATGATCAGTTTTTGGACGTCCAACTTCAGGTCTTGAAAAACGAGCTTGTCACCTAAGTGTTTAGAAAGCCAAGAGACAAGCACCAATACTTGCATTTTGAGAGTAGCCACACAAAACATGGCAAAAGAGGAATACCATACAGCCAGGCTGTAAAATTAAAAGCATCTGCTGCCGTGAAGAGGACTTCGTTTCAAACAGTGAGGAACTCAGCAAGGATTTCGTCCAACATCGCTTCCCTAAGCCCGAGATATCTGAGACAGGCATCCTTTCCTTTACTTAAAAAACTTTACTTTCATTTTCCTTGCCTTAGGGCGCGGTTCGGCTGTTCATCAAGATATGTTTCCTTTCCTTAAATTGTCCGGGCAAGGGGTCGCACCGATGGCCGATGGCGTTCCGCGGATTCCTTGGCTATGCGGCAATACGCTGTCGCGTCCTGCTCTTAAAGTCGAGGCTTAAGCGTCCTACAAATTTTTTTTTCTGCGTCACGCATTCAACTGACATAACAGTATTGTGCGTTTCGAGAAGTGAAAAGGGAGGGGTGCAATTTGCTGCCTCTAGTTTATATCTAGGTGAATTCTATGAGAAGGAATTGCACGCTTAGCCGGACCTATGACGCTGGTCAATACGCATCACGTTCAGAGACCAAAAATGTACAGAGCTGGCTAGAATTGTAGCTGTTGTCTTTTCAGGTGATCAGGGCTATGGACTAGCCAGTTGGCAGGAATTTTAGTGCGTTTTTATTGCTCTGTTCCTCATTAGTAGACTGACATGTCGTTTCCGCACACCCTTATTTTGCAGGCTCGCCGCAGGTCTATTGTAGCAGATGGATGACGGCCGTAAAGAAAAAAAGAAGGAAGAGAAGCCAGTAGTGGACTGCTGGGCGGTGTTGTAGGCGAAAGTCACATAAGGGAGGATGAGATCCCAATTCGAGTGGTTGGATGCGACATACATAAAGAGAATGACCCGGAGGGTGTGGTTAAATCGCTCGGTGGGGCCGTTGGTCTGCGGATGATTGGCGGAGGTGGTACGATAGATTATGTTGCACTGACGGAACAGGGCGGTGACGACATCGGACAAAAAGGCGCGCCCGCGGTCGCTAAACAGTTCACGAGGTGCACCGTGACGAAGGACGAAACGTTGCAAAAGGAAGAAGGCAACGTCTGTCGCTGTGGCAGACAGAACGGCGGCGGTTTCGGCATATCTCGTGAGATGATCAACCGCAACGATAGCCCAACGGTTGCCGGCCGCAGTGTACGGAACCGGGCCGTAGAAATCAATTCCGATACGGTCGAAAGGGCGTGGTGGGCAAGGGAGTGGCTGCAACTCTCCAGCAGAGCGATGAGGAGATGGCTTGCGATGTTGACAGGCGACACAGGCGCGTACGTATTTAAGTACGAAGGTGTACATGCCGCGCCAGTAATGGCGCAGCCGGATGCGGGTGTATGTCTTGAAAACTCCCGCGTGACCGGATTGTGGGTCAGCGTGGAAATAGGCGCATATGTTCGTGCGCAGGTGGCGAGGAATAACGAGTAACAACTTGCGGCCGTCGGTGCTGTTGTTCCGGCGATAGAGGAGGTTATCGCGAATCACGAAGTGGGAAGCATGGCGGCGAAGAGCACGGGATGGAGAAGCAGCCGTGGGGTTGGAGAGAAAGTCGAGATAAGAAGCGATCCAGGGGTCACTAAGTTGCGCTGAGGGCATGTCGCTGATGTGAAGGGACGACGGGGAGACGTCAGAGGTGGAAAGGCTGGCGATCTCGGCTGGAAGTGGGCAGCGGGACAGGCATCAGCGTCTTGATGCTTGCGGCCGGAACGATAGAACACGAGGATGTCATATTCTTGCAGACGAAGAGCTCACCTGGCAAGGCGGCCGGATGGGTCTTTCAAGGAAGAAAGCCAACAAAGCGCATGATGGTCCGTCACAACGTCAAAAGACCGGCCATAAATGTACGGGCGGAATTTGGCAACGGCCCATACGATGGCCAAACACTCTTTTTCACTGACGGAGTAATTAGTTTCAGCCTTCGTAAGTGTGCGGCTTGCGTAGGCAACAACTTATTCATCAAAACCACAGATGCGCATGGCGAGTACGGCGCCGAGGCTGACACCACTGGCGTCCGTGTGGACCTCCGTAGGAGCGGTCGAGTCGAAATGGCGCAGTATGGGTGGCGCTGTGAGGAGGCGGCGAAAGGTGTAATACGGATCGTCGCACGTCGGAGACCACATCGATAAATCGGAACGGCCGGAAAGTTGTGTTCAAGGCGCAGCAATCGAAGCAAAGTTGCGAATAAACCTCCGAAAGTACGAGCACAGACCTAAGAAGCTGCACAAGTCTTTGATGGAAGTGAGCTTGGGAAAGTCGGCGACAGCGCGAAATTTAGCTGGGTCGGGACGAACGCTTTGCTTAGAGACAACGTATCCTAAAATTGTTAGCTGACGCGCAGCAAAACGGCATTTTTTCAAGTTGAGCTGCAGGCCAGTGTCAGAGAGGCAGGTCAAAACGTGCTTCAGGCGGGATAGATGGGTTTCAAAGTCGGGGGGAAAAGACAACAATGTCGTCGAGATAGCATAAATACATTTTCCACTTTAGTCCACAAAAAGTAGTGTCCATCATCCGTTCGAAGGTTGCAGGGGCATTACAAAGGCCGAATGGCATAACAGTATTTTCATACAATCCGTCGGGGGTCACAAAAGCAGTTTTCGGACGATCGGCCGCTTCCTGGGGAGCTGCCAGTACCCAGAACGTAAATCGAGGTGTGAGCTGTCCCAACTTTTTGGAGAGGCCTCTGCAGTTCCACTGGAGCACACCACAAAGTGTACTCGCGATTTTCGATTAAGCTTCCAAGCGTTGTAATAGAACTGATGTCCGGTTAGATGACTGGTTTACCATAAATCTGAGGAGGGATGTTTTTCAGTTATCATGCAGTTCTGCAGAAGACCTATTAGAGTCTGCCAAAAACGCATGAGAGCTGATGTTGTCGATGGCGCTGCAGCGTTGATTGGAGTGCGATTCCGCTCTTTGTCTACGGCGAGCAAGCAGTTCACTGCGTTGCTGTAGCTTAGAAACCTCGGCTGAAAGGCGTGCAATTTGTCCTTCAACTGCTGCCATGCTCTCACGCAGAGGTTCGATCATGCTGTGCTTTTGTGTAGCTTGAAGGCGACGGCCATCCTTGCGCACTACCACGGTGGGCAGTTTGCTCATAATCCGGTGGGCCGGTTTCCGCCTGTCACGTTGGCTGGGTTATGATCACGGGACAAAATCACGTGGCTCAAAAGGCATGTGAACCACCTGGCTCCTCGCTCACAACTCTGCCGCTGACAACGACGACATCACCGACCATGCCGGATTTTGTGCGGAACGGGATCCTTCACAATGCTTCCTAAACAGCACCTACGTTTCTGTGCTTCCATTTCGGCTGCGTCATGCTCATCCAGCCGATACACGCTGGTTGCAGCCTCGGCAACACTCGGAAGTTTCTAACGCTTGAAATTTTTAGAGGCTGGTGTTGTAAAATCTCAGCAAAGCTCATTTTCCCCCGCTTATTATGCTCTGTGTCACGGCTTAGCAATCGGCGCCGAAAGCAGCAGTGCTGGTTCAATAACTAGGAAGCGAGCAGGCGATGACGACTGCGTCGAAGCCGCTTCTGAGGCCATGGTCTTTGTAGCACGGGACGCGGCAAGTGAACGCGTCACTGTTTTACGAGCGCATGCCACTTCCAGTGGTTCACAGCCTGCGGCTGTTTCTACATTAAAGCTCATGCAACTGAAATCAAAAGTGAAGGTCACGAAAAGTGAGGTTTTCAATCATTCACAATTCAGTGTACCATGTCCCCTCCGGTTCTAGCATTGGTAAAGCTCTGTGCATCCTCGTCACGAAATTACATACAGAACTTGAAGTTTCTTCACTCTTGTTCACAAAGATTTTGCGTTCCGTAACTCCCTACACCTGATTTCGCTATCCATGCACACAAGTAGGTAGTGCTGCAATGTCTCCCAAAAATATTATTTTGCATGTTTAAATGTTAATACCAGGATCACTAAGAAGATGGGGTGATTGAAATAATGTGCCACTGAAACCACTCTGCGTCTTTTTTACATCGAAAGCCATTAAAAGGCACCCACCGGGCAGATATAGAGCGTCAAGGGGGACATTTTCAACATCTGGTCACGTCACGGTCACGCTTTACAATGTGAGCAGTCCCAGGTATGTGACTGTGCGCCTGTTCCTATCATTTCAATAGCGAATGCTACCAGTCTGTAGGACTTAAGCGTTATTGTAATTTTTATTAGCCAGCTCCACGGCGAAGCTTTTGGCAGAAATTAGCGCACTATGCATGTAAGCGTAGCCACGTCACATTTTTTTTTTGTGCGACAACAAAGCTACTTTAGCACCTCCCCTTCCCTTTCTGCGGCAAGTAATCGTTAGAGTGAAGCGAAGCCCTGAAAACCTTGCATAGGCGATGAAGAGCCTAAGACAAAATCTTATTAGCGAGATAGCGAGAAGCGTGGGCTAAACCATCTGACAGCACTCAAGTCAGTGATAGCTTCGCCCGAAAGCCCGAAGCAGCAACAATAGCGAGAGAGGGGGCAAGAAAGGGGAAAGCCTTTACGCCCGTTCACCAACTGATGCTTGGGGGCGCCCTTGTCATAATTATTTAGGATGTTAGTCTAAAAAGAAAGCAAGTCTGACCAAGGTCAGTTGGTCAGACATTATGCCAACGAAAAAGGTTGTGTTTTAGCTAGCACCTGTCCAGCCCTCGCCTTGTTTTGTCCTGTCAAAACGCTACACTTTACGTTGAGAGGAAGGAAGCGTTGGTGAAATCATTGAAAACCGCCTATGAAATGAACAAAAATATAGAAGCTGGCCACAGGGCACAATGAATTTAATCTATAAAGTTAAAGGAAGAAGGATTCTACATAAGTTTCTTCACATTGCATGCGATGACTTCGGTTACATGTAAGCGGGCAAAACAGGCAGCTAAATCCAAATTCCAGATACGGATAGCTAGTAATAACATAATAAAAGAACTCAGAACTGCTACTGAAGGAGTAGACAATCAAATGATAGCATATTCGAGCTTACCCAAGGTATAATATAACTAGAGCACAAAATGGCCCTCGGTTTTTCACGTTTCTGGACGTATATAGGGAGGTCCTATGAAGCATGCTCAAAGAAAAAGGTATCGTTAATCAGATAGTAGGAGAGGCTAAAATCAATATCCCGAGAGAGTAAGTTGAAACTCCATATAAGAAACCTGGATTATATTTTTGCGTAAAAATTAAGCGGAATGGTTCTAGACCCGAGGCTTCAAGGTTTAATTATCCGGAAGATATCGTACAATTAGTGTTAGCCAGGAAGATTTGGAGACTCTGGGAAATACTCGCGGAGAAGAAGGTGACCCTCAAGGATAAATTTCAACGCCGGACGTGATGATGTTATTGCTTTCCACTGACCAGTTGCTTAGAATAAATTTCCCTGAGATACCGAGGCCGGAAGAATACAAATACATCGTTTTATAGGCGAATGAACGACAGATATCTAAGGAAAGCGAGAAAATAGTACTAGAGCCAAATGATGGACAGATTCCGCGATAATGATTCATAGATTAAGGCGTTAAAAGAAGTATGAAGATTCACCAGGTAGTTATAAGCCAATATTGGTGCCAAGACCTACTTTTCGAATGTGGATTTGTGCCAAGGGCAGTAGTTCAGTCGGGACTAGAAATAAATCACAGAGACCTTGGTTGATTAGCACAAGGTGCCTGCGGTAGAACCAAAAATCAGGAAGTATAGAGAATATTGGCAGGAAATTATTGGATGCCTGAGAGCGTGAAGGTAATATATTGTTACATACCAGCAGTTTACTTGGCGAGCGTCAAAAAGATGGAGTTGAACGGAGCTCAGCAGGAGGAAAGTACTCACGCGGAGGCGGTAGGCCCCGAATGCCGTTTGTCTTCTCCCCAGCTGCCCTCCTAACTTAATCTTCAGGGCTGGTTCAATATATTACACAGTGAGCGCCTAAACAAATCTTAAGATAGGATGTGGGAAGCTAAGATGTTTGAATACTTTTCACAAGAGTTGAGTAACAGTAGCCGACAAGGACTAGAAAGGTGGCCAGCAAGTGTGCAGGAAACAAGGACGGAGAAATAACTTATATTAAACTATACGCCCTATTTGCCCTACGCTGTGATGCGGCTTCAATGCGATGTGGCTGTCGTTGGCGGATGTGAACTCTGCCTCAAGCCATCTACGTCATTGTCCTTCTCACGATTGGGGAAGCTCTCTCCATATCGGAAGTGCAAATCACTTGATACCAGGGGTTGGTATTTTATCATCATCTCTTTGCTTTCCGAAGGGAACATTTTTAATCATTTATTGCGGAACTGCAAACTGCTGAAAGGCAACACCGGTTTAAACAAAGAAAAACGCATCAATTTACCTAAGCATAACTGAAGTCAACGCAACAAGTAAAGTGTTTTTCGTCAGTCTTCGTCCTGTTTTATATTTTGAGGTGATCTTGAAGTCGAAGCAAGTAAGTGCATTTGCTCTTATGAAGTGACGTTTCATTATTAAATATATATTAGTGTTAGGAAGAATAGATAACCGGTAACGGAGCCTTTCTAATTCTTCTGAACTACGCACAAGACAAAAGTAAAATGTACTTCGCCACCTCGTCTCCGGCCTGCCGTGGCTTTACACTCCATATACTAGACACATACAGACAAGTTCTATTCTCCGCCAAAAATGAAATTCTCTTTAGGCAGGGGTGTCACAATGAAGGCTGTTTAGTTTGAAAACCCAGTACTAAGGAAAATAGCGGAGAGAATGTAAAAAAAAAAGAAAAGCAAAGGGATCTGGTAGCATGTGAAGTCAACTCAAGACGTGTATGCTGCAAATCGGGTATCTACAGCGCGCCCATGACACAATTGTGTTCCAAGCCTACTGCAGCCTGTCGATGTTTACACCGCGTGGGGTTTTTGATCTCTTTCGCCGTCTTTTGTGCAGTTGGTGAAGAGCATGGAACAATAGATGTCTACGGCCTCCAATCTAATGACAAATTAAAAAGTGCTTCTTTTGTCTCATTAAATCAACAGGTGCCTGAGGCAGGGTTCTGGGCCAAGCATTGGGGAAGGGTGAAGGTTCATTAAACGAACGCGAGGCCACAGACGAGAAATGTATTATACTTCGCTTCACACTAGAGAAGGCAGAGCTCGAGAGATGGAGCAAGACTGCATATATTGCAGGTTTGAGTTGTAAAAGTGGAAAAAATGGAGAAAATTAAGCTCCCGAGAAAACGTGCGAAACTTGCCATGTGTGAAAACTCCTCAGAAAGAGAATGTTACATGAAAGCCTTCATTGCGGAAAAATTGTGGCTGCATTGTGGCTTCGTCCTCGTGGGAGTTTCCGCTGTGCTCCGGCAGTCTTGGGAAAGTAGGTCGTTTCCTTTCAATGATAGCACGGTGGTAATAATTGCGTGTTTCTGAGACGATTTGTTACGGTTCACTCATTCGTAGCTAGTAATGAACGCTGCAGGTTTGAATTTTCTTGCTTAACAGACTCATTTGCAGGGAAAATTGCAGCGCGCAGAGACAGACAGTAGAACACAACCAAGGCTGATGTTGCGGACACCTCTCGTTTAACTGTCATTATTTACCCTGTTTTACCATTTATTGCAGGCATTATAAACAACTCTTGAAATTTGCTTAGTGAAAATGGCCCAGTCGTCTTTTATATTGTATTATTTGCTCTATCGTATGAACGACGATTTCTTGTTCGCTCCACAAAAAACACTAATTCGGAAGACAGTGATGTTCATGAAGCATACAATAGGAAACAAAAAGATATACAATTCTCAATTTTTGCAATAATTCAATATATACGGAATTTAAGAAAACTAGTCTCTTTTTCGAGATACATTTCTGTACAGTAACTCCCTCCTGTACCACAAATAATAGTTGGGGGCGCAACAGTTTTCATTTAGCTAGTTTTTCAACATCGCTAATTCACAGGCGCTGACGCTTCGCTTATTTTGTGTCTCCTTTACATTAATATTAACTTGCTGTCATATTCAAGTAAAGTATTCTGCGGCTGCATGTACTTGAAATCATTCTTACAAGCAATGGGCGGAGTGTCAGATGTACGTAACGTCATCAAGAATGCTCAAATGGCAATTCTCCTCAGCCACAGCCCTGGAGAGAAACAGTACGATCTTTCTGTGAAAGTCGGACTAGCACATCCACCACCTTCATTTGTTTTGAACAGATAAACATTTGAAGAGATCTGTTTTTGGCCGTTCATCGGGACACCCCATAACGACTAACCAAATTGTCTTTCGCGTGAGCCAAATACAACTCTCTACTGCGGATGCGAACTCTAAAAAATCTGGTCCTACTACCAAGCTCTAAGGTCGACCAATGTACTGAAATATTTCGTGCGCCGTGGGCAAAACTCAATTACATGACACAAGTACAAAGCCCACCCATGCGTGAAAATAATTGGGTGGCCAGAATAAGGTAGGCACAGAGACACCTGCTGTGCACAGGTGAGATAGCGAAGAGTTATTTTGTTACACAAAAAGAACTTCTCGGTTTGTATGAGGGGTACACTTTGTTATACCCTTTGCGCCCAAACGCAATCGATAAAACCCTCCTTATCAATTTCCTGCGTTAAACAATAGGGGAAAAAATGTAAAGCCACGGGGCTGCTTCTCCACTCGCGGAGGTCATCTTTAGTGAATTGCAGGTACCATGTCCAAAGAGCCTTACAAAAAATTATTGAAATGGTTTAGCATCCTTGTGCACACAAGAGTTCTGGATTTGTATGTGTTTCGAGTAAGCAACAAAATGAAGTACTAACAAGTGCTTGTGAAAAATTTAGTTGAAGAAGTGTAAAGAGGACGTTACGGACTGTCGAAGCCTGTCTGCAGACATTAAATCGACTGAACGTATTTGGACAGACTTCGCGTGTTGTGCGAAAGACACAAAAGTCAGGAGCACTGGGGCGAAACTCGACCACTGTATGCGATGGTGCCGAAACATGCACAAGGCGCTAATTGACGGTGTCGGGCAGTGATAAATGCATAGCCCTGCGTTACAAGTACTATATGCTGTTAAGTTGTGTGAAAATTCTTAAAATCCGGGCCACATTTTATAATAAAGTCTCATCTGGTCGCAATTACCTTCCTGCACTGCAAAAGTATTTATTGGATATATTTGCTTTTGTAACAAATTCTGGCGTAATATGGCGACAAATATTTCTGGTACTGTGTAAAATATTTTCTAAAAAATTGAGTGCTGCCTTCTCATAACGCCCATGCAAAAGTTGTGTGCTTTTAAGACTTAAATTCGAAAACCTGAATTGTATATAATTTGTTCACTACTGTATTTGCGTCGAAAATAGCAACTGCAACGTCGTAATTTTGCAAGTGCTATGTGTTTGCGCACAGCAAGCGGCTACGCCCGAAGTGAGACCGTGGGAGTGTTTCTCATTAAACGAGCGTCCGACGCCCGGCTAATCTACGCAAAACTACTCCATGTCAAGGGCAACGCAGATGGTTTCAAGAAAGAAGGTAAAAACAGTATTCAAGAAAGAACGACATAATCTTTCAAATATTATACACTGAACTGAACTCAGCTGTTGCAAAAGATGTGCGAGTCAGCGCACCCATTTGTCACAAGACAACGGGTGCAAAACACTTTGGCATTAGCACAGCGACCAGTTAAATTGCTTTTTATTCCTGCGCGCTAAAGTAGCAATAAATTCAAATATATTTAGTAAACAGATAGCCGCAGCTTTCAAAGGAAAGAGTTGACAACACATCTATGGAAAAGGTCATTGCCACCGCAGCGGTGGACTAACGGTTTCTGCATCGTCATCGCTTGCGGGAGTTGTGACGTTTATACTCTCCATTGCAGCCGGACACCAGTAAGTTTCGCAATGGGCGGCTTCGCTGCAATTAAATGCTAGAAGTATATGTTCGTCGGTGCCATATGGCAATTTGGCCAAAGTCGCCATTGTGCAATGGACAGTTCATCAACTCCTACCAGAAAGGCGTTTTGCTGCAGTGGGTGTTATCAGGGTAAAGGCGACACAGCACGAAAAATTACCACCGGCGTAATTGGTAACCAGGAGATAAGATTGAAAAACAAAAGTTGCCTTTTGTAAATGAGGAAGAGGACTGGATGTAGTATAGCCCACCGGGCACTATTTGTGCATAAAGTCCAAATCAAGCTTCGTGTCGTCACTGCTGCAGGAATCACGGTGCCTTCACGCGAGGTACAGGAAAGGCTTCTGCGATAAGTCTACACTGAAGCAAAGGTAGAGAACCTCAAAGTTCGCTTAGTTGAGTCCTACGGCACAGGAACTTCTGTGGGTGAACCCCAAGACGTTGCTGCTTTCCGAAACGTGTTCTGCGGGGCTGGGCGCCAGACGCCACTGAAGATAGGAGCCTTCAAGAGCAACATGGATCATTCGGAAGGGCTTCAGGTCAGAAGATGTGTGCAGTTTCCTTCGCTTTTGGACTCGAATGGGTCTAAGACAAATCAACCATAAGAGTCAATTTATATATGTCCTTGGCTCCTCGCTGTCCTTTGATTCACCTCTTAGTTTAAGTACCAGCTTAATGCAATGCAGATCCCAATGTATAAAAAGCGTGGCAGCTACCTGTACAGTACATGCACGTGGCAATATTTGCTTCGTTGGAGCTTCCTTTCAAAAGCGATGAGAGTCCATTTGGGATCGAACGTTCTGCACCTGTCGCTCTGTCGAAAGGATACAGCTTTACCACTGTACCTCGCGGAGTGTTCAATTGTTCTGAAACGACAGCGTGCTTCAGGTCACAATAGGTGCGAGTTGCTGGGGCTGGTGATTTGCTTTCCTAGGTTTATCCATTTTGCCCTCGCAGAATAAGGCGAGGTAAAACATTTTTTTGCTTTTTATGGCTATGTATTTATGGACATTTTCCATCCTGGTGCAATGTATAGGGGAGTTGTCCTAAGTGCCTATTAGCTTTGTAATAAAGTAGTAATTACTCGCTGATCACGGTAACCCCGCCACCAGGTAAGCAGTGGGCGGAAGAAAGATAGTTGGGCGCATGAAATTAACAAGTCTGTGTGGATAGACTAGCCACGGCTGACACAGGACACGGTTGAATAGAACGATATGGGAGAGGGCTTTGTCCTGGTGTGGGCGTAGTCAGGTTGTTGGTGATGAGTAATTACACATAACATCCGCCTAAGGGCAGCCATACGGCTACAAAGGAAAGCTAGACAGCTTTTACAGAAACTCCGTAGCTGAACACAAATGGTATCCTGGTCCGGGATTCTAATGCGGCACCACCGCCTCACCGGGGTGGTGCTCTACACACTGAGCTCGCAGAGACGGCTAGCATATAATATGGCGCGACTGAATTGATCAACAGCTCGAAGTTAGTTTAGCGCTGGTCGAATATTGAGACGAATCTCCCAAGGTTGAGTATATTTGTAACGAAGAAGTAATTACAATGCTAATTCTACTGAGAAACTACTCTTTTATTGCAAATGTGCCTCATCATGCCGAATTCTCCTAAAACTCGGACCTCCTTCAATCTCGCTTCTAGGTCCTGATCAATTCGCCCTCCCCGTACCATATGCTAGCCTGCCCGGAGACCTCAGTTGGTAGAGACATCCATGAATCCACCCACCCGGTGGATGCCATGAACGCACCGACCGGTAATTAACGCACTCACTTTGTATCACCGTCAACCAGCGTCGCATAAGTGCACGAGTGGCTTCGTTTGGATCATCCGCCTGCCAATGCCGGGGGACATCATTTAACCACTACGTCAGCTTTCGCGGAACGTAGCGTTACGCATCTGTGACCGTCCTGTGAGTTGTTCTTTTTTTTTCACTACGAGGTTTCCGCGAAAGCTTATGCTTAGCTTGGGTAAAAACTAGTGAGCAATTACTCCTTTATTTCCGCTCTTGGCTGAAATGAATGCTCCATTTACATAAGGTATGCTAACCTATTATCCCTCATCTGCCTCCAATGCCTCTGTGACCAGTATAGCGGCATCACGCGACCTGTATTCAGTGGCATATCCTTAGACGGCGAGGCTACTGAGTGAGTAGCTTTGTGTTTCAGTCGCGCAATTTTCAGATTTAAATCATCATTTCGACAGGACTGCCAGTAGAAAATTGCGGCCAGTGCGACGGACTCTGTTAATGTGCTCTTAAATAATACGCATGGAACGTTTCATATATGCTACGCTACGGTCACGGCTGCCGGGTAATTTAAAGGTGGAAAACTCTTTCGACGGCCACACCCACGGTACTGTTGGACATCAGGAATACCGTGAAGCACCAAAAGGCCATATATAAAACTGTAATACCAAACATCTTCCGCGTAAAGAGATCTTGGCACCAGTATAAGATCGGAGCACTTGTGTTTTCTTCATAAGATAGCCGGGACATCTATGGTCACTGAGGCTTTTAAAGGGCTGCAAGGAACCAAATCACATCCTGCCTCCCTAGTTTTGTGTTGTGAAAGTAAGTTATTTCTTGTTTTTTGTTTAATTTCACTTTGACGATTTCTCTGCAGGTAATGAATTCAGTAGCTTGCATGTAACCGTGGTCACAATCAGGGACAGGCCTTCACACAACTTTGCATAGCTGGGCTACCAAGTTTCCTTGGTCGACAGCTCATTTCCTTCCATCGGCTGTCCCTGATAAATGCCTCACGCTCTCCCATATCTCCTCAGGGCTAAATATTCTGTAGGATAATATGACGATTGCAAAGCTATAATTTTCTTGACAAAATTGACTAAAAATTTGGTGTAACAGGTTGAGTACAGTTCTCATGACGCCAGCTCAGAAACCCTTCTCTTGTCTGCTGCGATTACATAGTCTACACGAGCCTGCTCATTTATATTACTGCAGTTGGCATTACCACAAGGCCACACGTTTATTGCATTTATTTTGATCAGGTCATGGAGCATAGCCACGATGTCTTCCTGCCTGATTACAAGCCAGGTCGCCACGCGCCGGTTTTTTCCTCCTTTTTGGCATTTCAAAAAGCTTTTCGGAAACCTGAGATTTTGGGCATAATTCTTACAAGTGAAATTGTCCAATACTGAAATTGGCACCTAAACAAGCAGCCTGGACCTGGGCGCCGTCCTCGTTCAGAAAACTGAAGGACCAGAGAAAGTAATCGCATACCTGAGCCGTTCGCTGTCAAAGGCCGAGAATAACTGTTGGACAACTGAGAAGGAGTGCCTTGCCATCATCTCTGCAGCGTCGAAATTCTGCCCTACCTATACGGACGACCATTAAAAGTGGTCAGCGATTACCACGAATGTGCTGGCTTGCCAATTTGAAGGACCCCTCCTGCATTCTGATGCCGACTGCCTGTCACAAGCGCGTGTACATGCAGCGCCGATGGACGACGATCCTGACGCCTTCCTGAGAGCCATCAACTCCAGCTCTTATGCGCAGCGGCAACGCTCGTATCCCGACCTAAAACGCTTGATCGAGTACTTGTAATGCAAGCTTTAATCACCCCCGGCTCGTTCAGGGGAGGAGTGTCATTGTTTCTGTAGAGAATGATGTCATCGTGAAGAACTTCGCAGCGAACAAAGCCTACCTCCTTGGTGTACCTGCAAGTCTCCGCGAAGTAGTTCTCCAGGCTTCAAGAAAACAGCCGACAGCTGGAAATCTCGGGTTTTCTCGCACCCTCCGTCGAATTCAAGAGAGGTATTATTGGCTCCAACTGTCTGCCGATGTCGCGCATTATGTGAAAACCTCCCGAGATTGTCAGCGACGAAAGAGCTCTCCCATCCGACCAACAGGATTTCTGAACTCCACTGAACCCCCTCAGAGTCCTTTCAGCAGATCGGCATGGACTTGCTGGCCCTTTCCCGAAGTCAATATCTGGAAACAAGTGGATGGTCATAGCGACCTGGTACCTGAACCGTTAGGTCGAGGCAAAAGCCCTACCAAACCAAAAAACAGCAGAAGTCGCGAAATTTTTCGTGCAGTGCATCCTTCTGCGACACGGAACCAGCGATGTGCTCATAATTAACAGAGGAACACCATTCACTGCGCAACTAACGCAATTCATCATGCGGTACAGCCAAACCAGCCAATGGAGGACAACTGCGTGCTATCCGCTTACCAACGGACTGACCCAGCGCCTGAAAAAAACCATCGCAGATATGCTCGCCATGTATGTCGATGCCGAAAAAAGAAATAGGACGTCGTACTGCCTTATGTCGTCCTCGCCAGATCACCGCAGTGCAGGAGATCACCCAGTAGGCGCCTTTAAGTCTCGTTTATGGCAAGGAGGCCGCGACCACTCTAGACGGAATGCTGCTTAACACTACCGAGAGAAGAGAACTTCGACGTCACCGCCTACCTCAACACGCATAAGAAGCCCGAAGACTGTCCCGATTACAGATTAAAGACCAGCAGTAGACCGATGCAAGACGATGCATCCTACGAAGACGCATCTTGCAATACAAGCCAGGAGACCGAGTCTGGGTTCGGACGCCAGTTCGCCGGTGCGGATTGAGTGTAAAGCTTTTGCGCCGCTATTTCGGCCCGCACAAGGTTCTTCGTCGGCCGTGTTAACTGGACTATCAAATCGTTCCTTACGAAATGACTGCATCCCACCGACACTGTGCATGACAGAAGTTGTCTATGTCGTCCGTCTAAGCCCGTATTATGCGCGCTAACAAATAAGGATGCTTTGTTTCAAGATTCTGTGTTTATTTTGCACAACCGGTCTTGTTTTTAGTCGCCTTATGTTTTATAATATCGGGTTTATGTTTGTTTGAGAGGGGATAAATGCCGCGAACCTTTGTAGTGTTTGTCAATTCTTCAAAGCAGCCGTCACACCACGTTATCAGTTTGTGGATGCAAGACGAGACCAGATTTATCTAGATAGATGTCATCCAGGCGGAGCCAATCCTGCCTTGTTCCAAAATAATCTAGTAGCTCTGCACGCTTTACCTCGAAAGTTCGCTATCAGCTCTAAATTTAGCACAGCCGGGAGCGGCGGGCAATCTGTTCGACGACCGCCGAGCAAGCTTGTTCCAACGCCGCCACTGAGTGATTCAGTCCGTTGTGGGCGCAAGTAAGCCCCAATCGAAGTCTCATTCCCGGTGCTGGCTGTGTGCCTTGAACCATTCATGTTATGTAGAACATGGAAACCATAAAAGGTAACAGATACAAGACTCAATTAGGCCGAAATAATTCTACGACTGCGTGTTTTTTATACCTAGTACGGCGATGTTTTCTCTCTCCCGAGCTTACTAATTACAGCCAGTATTTCGAGGTTGCGTTGACTGGGATGGAAATGACATGTTAGCCTGTAATACAGGGGTTGCATGAGATAGGTTGGGCGGCGCTTAATTGATACATCAACCTCTTGACGAGGGTAACAGAGTTTTCAAAACAGGTACAAGTGTTCGTATTGCGGGCAACATGCGGTTTCAGTGTGGCTTCATCAGTGAGCCGTCATGAAAGGCTGCTAGAAAGCGGCGAAAGACCGTTAGCGTTGTAGAAAATATTGGTTTCACTTGTCAGAATTATGCCCAAAAAGGTCAGGTTTCCGAAACGCTTTTTGAAATGCCAAAAAGGAGGAAAAAACCGGCGCGTGGTCTGGCTTGTAATCGGGCAGGAAGACAGCGTGGCTATGCTCCATGACCTGATCAAAACAAATTCAATAAACGTTTGGCCTTGTGGTAATGCCAACTGCAGTAATATTAATGAGCAGGCTCGTGTAGACTATGTAATCGCAGCAGACAGGAGAAGGGTTTCTGAGCTGGTGTCATGGGAACTGTACTCAACCTGTTACACCAAATGTTTAGTCAATTTTGTCAAGAAAATTATAGCCTTGCAATCGTCACATTATCCTACAGAATATTTAGTCCTGAGTAGATGTGATAGAGCGTGAGGCATTTATCAGGGACAGCCGATGGAAGGAAATGCGCTGTCGACCAAGGCAACTTGGTAGCCCAGCTATGCAAAGTTGTGTGAAGGCCTGTCCCTGATTGTGACCACGGTTACATGCAAGCTACTGAATTCATTACCTGCAGAGGAATCGTCAAAGTGAAATTAAACGAAAAACAAGAAATAACTTACTTTCACAACACAAAACTAGGGAGGCAGGATGGCATTTGGTTCCTTGCAGCCCATTAAAAGCCTCAGTGACCATAGATGTCCCGGCTCTCTTATGAAGAAAACCCAAGTGCGCCGATCTGATACTGGTGCCAAGATCTATTTACGCGGAAGATGTTTGGTATTACAGTTTTATATATGGCCTTTTGGTGCTTCACGGTATTCCTGATGTCCAACAGTACCGTGGGTATGGCCGTCGAAAGAGTTTTCCACCTTTAAATTACCCGGCAGCAGTGACCGTAGCGTAGCATATATGAAACCTTCCATGCGTATTATTTAAGAGCACATTAACAGAGTCCGTCGCACTGGCCGGAATTTTCTACTGGCAGTCCTGTCGAAATTATGATTTAAATCTGAAAATTGCGCGACTGAAAAACAAAGCTACTCACTCAGTAGCCTCGCCGTCTAAGGATATGCCACTGAATACAGGTCGCGTGATGCCGCTATACTGGTCACAGAGGCATTGGAGGCAGATGAGGGATAAAAGGTTAGCATACCTTATGTAAATGGAGCATTCATTTCAGCCAAGAGCGGAAATAAAGGAGTAATTGCTCACTAGTTTCTACCCAAGCTAAGCATAAGCTTTCGCGGAAACCTCGTAGTGAAAATAAAAGAACAACTCACAGGACGGTTACAGATGCGTAACGCTACGTTCCGCGAAAGCTGACGTAGTGGTTAAATGATGTCCCCCGGCATTGGCAGGCGGATGATCCAAACGAAGCCACTCGTGCACTTATGCGACGCTGGTTGACGGTGATACAAAGTGAGTGCGTTAATTACCGGTCGGTACGTTCATGGCATCCACCGGGTGGGTGGATTCATGGATGTCTCTACCAACTGAGGTCTCCGGGCAGGCTAGCATATGGTACGGGGAGGGCGAATTGATCAGGACCTAGAAGCGAGATTGAAGGAGGTCCGAGTTTTAGGAGAATTCGGCATGATGAGGCACATTTGCAATAAAAGAGTAGTTTCTCAGTAGAATTAGCATTGTAATTACTTCTTCGTTACAAATATACTCAATCTTGGGAGATTCGTCTCAATATTCGACCAGCGCTAAACTAACTTCGAGCTGTTGATCAATTCAGTCGCGCCATATTATATGCTAGCCGTCTCTGCGAGCTCAGTGTGTAGAGCACCACCCCGGTGAGGCGGTGGTCCCGCATTAGAATCCCGGACCAGGATACCATTTGTGTTCAGCTACGGAGTTTCTGTAAAAGCTGTCTAGCTTTCCTTTGTAGCCGTATGGCTGCCCTTAGGCGGATGTTATGTGTAATTACTCATCACCAACAACCTGACTACGCCCACTCCAGGACAAAGCCCTCTCCCATATCGTTCTATTCAACCGTGTCCTGTGTCAGCCGTGGCTAGTCTATCCACACAGACTTGTTAATTTCATGCGCCCAACTAACTTTCTTCCGCCCACTGCTTACCTGGTGGCGGAGTTACCGTGATCGGCGAGTAATTACTACTTTATTACAAAGCTAACAGGCACTTAGGACAACTCCCCTATACATTAGACCAGGATGGAAAATGTCCATAAATACATAGCCATAAAAAGCAAAAAAATGTTTTACCTCACCTTATTCTGCGAGGGCAAAATGGATAAACCTAGGAAAGCAAATCACCAGCCCCAGCAACTCGCACCTATTGTGACCTGAAGCACGCTGTCGTTTCAGAACAATTGAACACTCCGCGAGGTACAGTGGTAAAGCTGTATCCTTTCGACAGAGCGACAGGTGCAGAACGTTCGATCCCAAATGGACTCTCATCACTTTTGAAAGGAAGCTCCAACGAAGCAAATATTGCCACGTGCATGTACTGTACAGGTAGCTGCCACGCTTTTTATACATTGGGATCTGCATTGCATTAAGCTGGTACTTAAACTAAGAGGTGAATCAAAGGACAGCGAGGAGCCAAGGACATATATAAATTGACTCTTATGGTTGATTTGTCTTAGACCCATTCGAGTACAAAGAGCCAGAGAAACTGCACACATCTTCTGACCTGAAGCCCTTCCGAATGATCCATGTTGCTCTTGAAGGCTCCTATCTTCAGTGGCGTCTGGCGCTCAGCCCCGCAGAACACGTTTCGGAAGGCAGCAACGTCTTGGGGTTCACCCACAGGAGTTCCTGTGCCGTAGAACTCAACTACGCGAACTTTGAGGTTCTCCACCATTGCTTCAGTGTAGACCTATCGCAGAAGCCTTTCCTGTACCTCGCGTGAAGGCACCGTGATTCCTGCAGCAGTGACGACACGAAGCTAGATTTGGACTTTATGCACAAACAGTGCCCGGTGGGCTATACTACATCCAGTCCTCTTCCTCATTTTACAAAACGCAACTTTTGTTTTTCAATCTTATCTCCTGGTTACCAATTACGCCGGTGGTAATTTTTCGTGCTGTGTCGCCTTTACCCTGATAACACCCACTGCAGCAAAACGCCTTTCTGGTAGGAGTTGATGAACTGTCCATTGCACAATGGTGACTTTGGCCAAATTGCCATATGGCACCGACGAACATATACTTCTAGCATTTAATTGCAGCGAAGCCGCCCATTGCGAAACTTACTGGTGTCCGGCTGCAATGGAGAGTATAAACGTCACAACTCCCGCAAGCGATGACGATGCAGAAACCGTTAGTCCACCGCTGCGGTGGCAATGACCTTTTCCATAGATGTGTTGTCAACTCTTTCCTTTGAAAGCTGCGGCTATCTGTTTACTAAATATATTTGAATTTATTGCTACTTTAGCGCGCAGGAATAGGAAGCAATTTAACTGGTCGCTGTGCTAATGCCAAAGTGTTTTGCACCCGTTGTCTTCTGACAAATGGGTGCGCTGACTCGCACATCTTTTGCAACAGCTGAGTTCAGTTCAGTGTATAATATTTGAAAGATTATGTCGTTCTTTCTTGAATACTGTATTTACCTTCTTTCTTGAAACCATCTGCGTTGCCCTTGACATGGAGTAGTTTTGCATAGATTCGCCGGGCGTCGGACGCTCGTTTAATGAGAAACACTCCCACGGTCTCACTTCGGGCGTAGCCGCTTTCTGTGCGGAAACACATAGCACTTGCAAAATTACGACGTTGCAGTTGCTATTTTCGACGCAAATACAGTAGTGAACAAATTATATACAATTCAGGTTTTCGAATTTAAGTCTTAAAAGCGCACAACTTTTGCATGGGCGTTATGAGAAGGCAGCACTCAATTTTTTAGAAATTATTTTACACAGTACCAGAAATATTTGTCGCCATATTACGAGAGAATTTGTTACCAAAGCAAATATATTCAATAAATACTTTTTGCAGTGCAGGAAGGTAATTGCGACCAGATGAGACTTTATTATAAAATGTGGCCCGGATTTTAAGAATTTTCACACAACTTAACAGCATATAGTACTTGTAACGCAGGACTATGCATTTATCACTGCCCGACACCGTCAATTAGCGCCTTGTGCATGTTTCGGCACCATCGCATACAGTGGTCGAGTTTCGCCCCAGTGCTCCTGACTTTTGTGTCTTTCGCACAACACGCGAAGTCTGTCCAAACACGTTCAGTCGATTTAATGTCTGCAGACAGGCTTCGACAGTCCATAACGTCCTCTTTACACTTCTTCAACTAAATTTTTCACAAGCACTTGTTAGTACTTCATTTTGTTGCTTACTCGAAACACATACAAATCCAGAACTCTTGTGTGCACAAGGATGCTAAACCATTTCAATAATTCTTTGTAAGGCTCTTTGGACATGGTACCTGCAATTCACTAAAGATGACCTCCGCGAGTGGAGAAGCAGCTCCATGGCTTTACATTTTTTCCCCTATTGTTTAACGCAGGAAATTGATAAGGAGGGTTTTATCGATTGCGTTTGGGCGCGAAGGGTATAACAAAGTGTACCCCTCATACAAACCGAGCAGTTCTTTTTGTGTAACAAAATAACTCTTCGCTATCTCACCTGTGCACAGCAGGTGTCTCTGTGCCTACCTTATTCTGGCCACCCAATTATTTTCACGCATGGGTGGGCTTTGTACTTGTGTCATGTAATTGAGTTTTGCCCACGGCGCACGAAATATTTCAGTACATTGGTCGACCTTAGAGCTTAGTAGTAGGACCAGATTTTTTAGAGTTCGCATCCACAGTAGAGAGTTGTATTTGGCTCACGCGAAAGACAATTTGGTTAGTCGTTATGGGGTGTCCCGATGAACGGCCAAGAACAGATCTCTTTAAATGTTTATCTGTTCAAAACAAATGAAGGTGGTGGATGTGCTAGTCCGACTTTCACAGAAAGATCGTACTGTTTCTCTCCAGGGCTGTGGCTGAGGAGAATTGTCATTTGAGCATTCTTGATGACGTTACGTACATCTGACACTCCGCCCATTGCTTGTAAGAATGATTTCAAGTACATGCAGCCGCAGAATACTTTACTTGAATATGACAGCAAGTTAATATTAATGTAAAGGAGACACAAAATAAGCGCAGCGTCAGCGCCTGTGAATTAGCGATGTTGAAAAACTAGCTAAATGAAAACTGTTGCGCCCCCAACTATTATTTGTGGTACAGGAGGGAGTTACTGTACAGAAATGTATCTCGAAAAAGAGACTAGTTTTCTTAAATTCCGTATATATTGAATTATTGCAAAAATTGAGAATTGTATATCTTTTTGTTTTCTATTGTATCCTTCATGAACATCACTGTCTTCCGAATTAGTGTTTTTTGTGGAGCGAACAAGAAATCGTCGTTCATACGATAGAGCAATTAATTCAATATAAAAGACGACTGGGCCATTTTCACTAAGCAAATTTCTACAGTTAGTTTATAATGCCTGCATTAAATGGTAAAACAGGGTAAATAATGACAGTTAAACGAGAGGATCCCGCAACATCAGCCTTGGTTGTGTTCTAATGTCTGTCTCTGCGCGCTGCAATTTTCCCTGCAAATGAGTCTGTTAAGCAAGAAAATTCAAACCTGCAGCGTTCATTACTAGCTACGAATGAGTGAACCGTAACAAATCGTCTCAGAAACACGCAATTATTACCACCGTGCAATCATTGAAAGGAAACGACCTACTTTCCCAAGTCTGCCGGAGCACAGCGGAAACTCCCACGAGGACGAAGCCACAATGCAGCCACAATTTTTCCGCAATGAAGGCTTTCATGTAACATTCTCTTTCTGAGGAGTTTTCACACATGGCAAGTTTCGCACGTTTTCTCGGGAGCTTAATTTTCTCCATTTTTTCCACTTTTACAACTCAAACCTGCAATATATGCAGTCTTGCTCCATCTCTCGAGCTCTGCCTTCTCTAGTGTGAAGCGAAGTATAATACATTTCTCGTCTGTGGCCTCGCGTTCGTTTAATGAACCTTCACCCTTCCCCAATGCTTGGCCCAGAACCCTGCCTCAGGCACCTGTTGATTTAATGAGACAAAAGAAGCACTTTTTAATTTGTCATTAGATTGGAGGCCGTAGACATCTATTGTTCCATGCTCTTGACCAACTGCACAAAAGACGGCGAAAGAGATCAAAAGCCCCACGCGGTGTAAACATCGACAGGCTGCAGTAGGCTTGGAACACAATTGTGTCATGGGCGCGCTGTAGATTCCCGATTTGCAGCATACACGTCTTGAGTTGACTTCACATGCTACCAGATCCCTTTGCTTTTCTTTTTTTTTACATTCTCTCCGCTATTTTCCTTAGTACTGGGTTTTCAAACTAAACAGCCTTCATTGTGACACCCCTGCCTAAAGAGAATTTCATTTTTGGCGGAGAATAGAACTTGTCTCTATGTGTCTAGTATATGGAGTGTAAAGCCACTGCAGGCCGGAGACGAGGTGGCGAAGTACATTTTACTTTTGTCTTGTGCGGAGTTCAGAAGAATTAGAAAGGCTCCGTTACCGGTTATCTATTCTTCCTAACACTAATATATATTTAATAATGAAACGTCACTTCATAAGAGCAAATGCACTTGCTTGCTTCGACTTCAAGATCACCTCATAAAATAAAACAGGACGAAGACTGACGAAAAATACTTTACTTGTTGTGTTGACCTCAGTTATGCTTAGGTAAATTGATGCGTTTTTCTTTGTTTAAACCGGTGTTGCCTTTCAGCAGTTTGCAGTTCCGCAATAAATGATTAAAAATGTTCCCTTCGGAAAGCAAAGAGATGATGATAAAATACCAACCCCTGGTATCAAGTGATTTGCACTTCCGATATGGAGAGAGCTTCCCCAATCGTGAGATGGACAATGACGTAGATGGCTTGAGGCAGAGTTGACTTCCGCCAACGACAGCCACACCGCATTGTAGCCGCATCACAGCGTAGGGCAAATAGGGCGTGGTTTAGGGCTATCATGGTCGACGAACACACCGTGTCCACTGTGACGCTTGGTCCTGAAAGGTCATTCGGAATGTACAATCAACTAGAATATTGCCCAAGAGCTCATTATTTCATGGTTATTTTTAACAGAGAACTTTTTCAACAGAGAAATACAATCGGGCTCGGTTCCGCTCCGCGTTTACGTATTCTTACCCTCTGCGTTTTTGACCTATAGTTTAATATAAGTTATTTCTCCGTCCTTGTTTCCTGCACACTTGCTGGCCACCTTTCTAGTCCTTGTTGGCTACTGTTACTCAACTCTTGTGGAAAAGTATTCAAACATCTTAGCTTCCCACATCCTATCTTAAGATTTGTTCAGGCGCTCACTGTGTAATATATTGAACCAGCCCTGAAGATTAAGTTAGGAGGGCAGCTGGGGAGAAGACAAACGGCATTCGGGGCCTGCCGTCTCCGCGTGAGTAGTTTCCTCCTGCTGAGCTCCGTTCAACTCCATCAGTTCGACGCTCGCCAAGTAAACTGCTGGTATGTAACAATATATTACCTTCACGCTCTCAGGCATCCAATAATTTCCTGCCAATATTCTTTATACTTCCTGGTTTTTGGTTCTACCGCAGGCACCTTTAGCTAATCAGCCAAGGTCTCTGTGATTTATTTCTAGCCCCGACTGAACTACTGCCCTTGGCACAAATCCACATTCGAAAAGTAAGTCTTGGCACCAATATTGGCTTATAACTGCCTGGAGAATCTTCATACTTCTTTTAACGCCTTAATCTATGAATCATTATCGCGGAATCTGTCCGTCATTTGGCGCTAGTACTATTTTCTCGCTTTCCTTAGATATCTGTCGTTCCTTCGCCCATAAGACGATATATTTGTATTCTTTAGGCCTCGGTATTTCAGGGAAATTTATTCTAAGCAACTGGCTAGTGGAAAGCAATAACATCATCACGTCCGGCGTTGAAATTAATCCTTGAGGGTCACCTTCTTCTCCGCGAGTATTTCCCAGAGTCTCCAAATCTTCCTGGCTAACACTAATAGTACGATATCTTCCGCATAATTAAACCTTGAAGCCTCGGGTCTTGAACCATTCCGCTTAATTTTTACGCAAAAATATAATCCAGGTTTCTTACATGGACTTTTAACTTACTCTCTCGGGATATTGCTTTTAGCCTCTCCTACTATCTGATTAACGATACCTTTTTCTTTGAGCATGCTTCACAGGACCTCCCTATATACGTCCAGAAACGTGAAAAACCGAGGGCCATTTTGTGCTCTAGTTATATTATACCTTGGGTAAGCTCGAATATGCTATCATTTGACTGTCTACCCCTTCAGTAGCAGTTCTAAGTTCTCTTATTATGTTATTACTAGCTATGCGTATCTGGAATTTGGATTTAGCTGCCTGTATTGCCCGCTTACATGTAACCGAAGTCATCGCATGCAATGTGAAGAAACTTATGTAGAATCCTTCTTCCTTTAACTTTATAGATTAAATTCATTGTGCCCTGTGGCCAGCTTCTATATTTTTGTTCATTTCATAGGCGGTTTTCAATGATTTCACCAACGCTTCCTTCCTCTCAACGTAAAGTGTAGCGTTTTGACAGGACAAAACAAGGCGAGGACTGGACAGGTGCTAGCTAAAACACAACCTTTTTCGTTGGCATAATGTCTGACCAACTGACCTTGGTCAGACTTGCTTTCTTTTTAGACTAACATCCTAAATAATTATGACAAGCGTGCCCCCAAGCATCAGTTGGTGAACGGGCGTAAAGGCTTTCCCCTTTCTTGCCCCCTCTCTCGCTATCGGTGCTGCTTCGGGCTTTCGGGCGAAGCTATCACTGACTTGAGTGCTGTCAGATGGTTTAGCCCACGCTTCTCGCTATCTCGCTAATAAGATTTTGTCTTAGGCTCTTCATCGCCTATGCAAGGTTTTCAGGGCTTCGCTTCACTCTAACGATTACTTGCCGCAGAAAGGGGAGGGGAGGTGCTAAAGTAGCTTTGTTGTCGCACAAAAAAAAAATGTGACGTGGCTACGCTTACATGCATAGTGCGCTAATTTCTGCCAAAAGCTTCGCCGTGGAGCTGGCTAATAAAAATTACAATAACGCTTAAGTCCTACAGACTGGTAGCATTCGCTATTGAAATGATAGGAACAGGCGCACAGTCACATACCTGGGACTGCTCACATTGTAAAGCGTGACCGTGACGTGACCAGATGTTGAAAATGTCCCCCTTGACGCTCTATATCTGCCCGGTGGGTGCCTTTTAATGGCTTTCGATGTAAAAAAGACGCAGAGTTGTTTCAGTGGCACATTATTTTAATCACCCCATCTTCTTAGTGATCCTCGTATTAACATTTAAAGATGCAAAATATTATTTTTGGGAGACATTGCAGCACTACCTACTTGTGTGCATGGATAGCGAAATCAGGTGTAGGGAGTTACGGAACGCAAAATCTTTGTGAACAAGAGTGAAGAAACTTCAGGTTCTGTATGTAATTTCGTGACGAGGATGCACAGAGCTTTACCAATGCTAGAACCGGAGGGAACATGGTACAGTGAATTGTGAATGATTGAAAACCTCACTTTTTGTGACCTTCACTTTTGATTTCAGTTGCATGAGCCTTAACGTAGAAACAGCCGCAGGCTGTGAACCACTGGAAGCGGCATGCGCTCGTAAAACAGTGACGCGTTCACTTGCCGGGTCCCGTGCTACAAAGACCATGGCCTCAGAGGCGGCTTCGGCGAAGTCGTCATCGCCTGCTCGCTTCCTAGTTATTGAACCAGCACTGCTGCTTTCGGCGCGGATTGCTAAGCCGTGACACAGAGCCTAATAAGCGGGGGAAAATGAGCTTTGCTGAGATTTTACAACACCAGCCTCTAAAAATTTCATGCGTTAGAAACTTCTGAGTGTTGCCCAGGCTGCAACCAGCGTGTATCGGCTGGATCAGGATGACGCAGCCGAAATGGAAGCACAGAAACGTAGGTGCTGTTTAGGAAGCATTTTGAAGGATCCCGTTCCGCACAAAATCCGGCATGGTCGGTGATGTCGTCGTTGTCAGCGGCGGAGTTGTGAGTGAGGAGCCAGGTGGTTCACATGCCTTTTGAGCCACGTGATTTTGTCCCGTGATCATAACCCAGCCAACGTGACAGGCGGAAACCGGCCCACCGGATTATGAGCAAACTGCCCACCGTGGTAGTGCGCAAGGATGGCCGTCGCCTTCAAGCTACACAAAAGCACAGCATGATGGAACCTCTGCGTGAGAGCATGGCAGCAGTTGAAGGACAAATTGCACGCCTTTCAGCCGAGGTTTCTAAGCTACAGCAACGCAGTGAACTGCTTGCTCGCCGTAGACAACCAGCGGAATCGCACTCCAATCAACGCTGCAGCGCCATCGACAACATCAGCTCTCATGCGTTTTTGGCAGACTCTAATAGGTCTTCTGCAGAACTGCATGATAACTGAAAAACATCCCTCCTCAGATTTATGGTAAACCAGTCATCTAACCGGACATCAGTTCTATTACAACGCTTGGAAGCTTAATCGAAAATCGCGAGTACACTTTGTGGTGTGCTCCAGTGGAACTGCAGAGGCCTCTCCAAAAAGTACACCTTCGTACTTAAATACGTACGCGCCTGTGTCGCCTGTCAACATCGCAAGCCATCTCCTCATCGTTCTGCTGGAGAGTTGCAGCCACTCCCTTGCCCACCACGCCCTTTCGACCGTATCGGAATTGATTTCTACGGCCCGCTTCCGTACACTGCGGCCGGCAACCGTTGGGCTATCGTTGCGGTTGATCATCTCACGAGATATGCCGAAACCGCCGCCGTTCCGTCTGCCACAGCGACAGACGTTGCCTTCTTCCTTTTGCAACGTTTCGTCCTTCGTCACGGTGCATCTCGTGAACTGTTTAGCGACCGCGGGCGCGCCTTTTTGTCCGATGTCGTCACCGCCCTGTTCCGTCAGTGCAACATAATCTATCGTACCACCTCCGCCTATCATCCGCAGACCAACGGCCTCACCGAGCGATTTAAACACACCCTCCGGGACATTCTCTTTATGTATGTCGCATCCAACCACTCGAATTGGGATCTCATCCTCCCTTATGTGACTTTCGCCTACAACACCGCCCAGCAGTCCACTACAGGCTTCTCTTCCTTCTTTTTTTCTTTACGGCCGTCATCCATCTGCTACAATAGACACCATTCTGCCTTACCAACCTGACGCCTCCGAATATACCCCTGTTTCCGAAGCCGCGCAAAACGCAGAAGATTGTCGCCAAATCGCCCGGTCACTCACAACTGACGCCCAGTATCGCCACAAATTCCGCCACGACAACGCTCACACCACATCGCACTGCTCTCCTGGTGCGCTTGTGTGGCTCTAAATACCATCAAGTACTCCTGGACTCTGCTCGAAATTTCTCGCCAAGTATCACGGGCCCTAACGTGTCCTGGAGCGAACATTTCCAGTTAATGACGTCGTCGAACCCCTCACGCCATCTCCCGATCTCCGCCGCCGCGACCGCGAGACAGTTCACAACCAGCGTCTCAAGCCTTACTACAACCCCTCCATATTGCAGTCGCCGTAAGTCGCCAGGATGGCCCCTCTTCGCACCGGGGGTGATTGTGAAGATGATGGCCCAGACAAAGCAGATGACTCGCGAAAACGAAGAAGATGGCCCTGCGCGTCAGCCGTATTGCTATCGCCACGTGTGTCTGTGTCCGACCTGGTTGCCCTCGGATTGTTATCGCCGCTGCTCCCTTCCTCCCAGCTCTTTTATATAAACCCCCGCCTTACAATACATATATTTACTCAAGAAGGGAGCCAATAGTCACTGAAACCAAGGTACATGCATTAATGTTTAATTTCTTTAATGTGTACCGGGATAATATTACGTCAATTAATCTATAGCCTAAATAAAATTGCTTATAAAGCAGCAGAAAAAGCAACCAAGCTTCCGGTGGAATCCGAACCCACGACCTCCAAATATCGCGTCCGGCGCTCTACCAACTGAGCTACGGCTACGGCTGTCCAATCCGCTGCTCGCGTCGGTATTTATGCTTATTGGGTGTAAGAGAACTTTGAGAGTGTTCACCAGCGCCACCCTCGTCCACAGCGGCGGACGTAGCACGTCCTGTATTACCGCGGGTGTGACGTGGAACGCCACCTAACGGTGAGGGCGGAAACTGTCCGAGATCTCGCTTATGCTACCTATAGCATCAAGACTGGCAGAACCGAGACCCTCGTTAAGCTATTAGCAAACAAGGTAAAGGAAATGAGCGGCTCGTTTGACAAACTTATGAAGAGAGCCAACAGTCACCAACACCAAGGTGCATACGGGAATGTTTAATCACTTTCAATGTTTAGTGGGATAATAATACTTCGATTAATGTATCGCTTAAAGAACATTACTTATAAAGCAGCACAAAAAAAAGCATGCCGCCGGTGGGAGCCGGTGGGAGCCGGTGAGACCACATGGAAAAGCTTGTTTACAGGAAAGCAAGAAAACAAATAAAGCACAGAGAGAACTGCACAGCAATGGCCAAGAGAAAGAAAAAAAGAAGACACGAATACACAGGATGCACACACAAATGTGTCCCTGTTGTAGCATCTTTGAGCAGAAGAAGCCTAGGAGCCCACGATAAGACAGCGCTAGTGTTAGAAAGTGAACCAAGAACAGAACTGCATCTCAGGGAACAGTGCATACAACAAAACAATAATCGGATAGATACAGATGACAAGCGATATCATAAAAAAGGCTCAAATAAATTCAAATACAACACTAGTATGAATAAAAAGTGTGTTAAAAAGCAAGTTTTACCTAAAATGCAGCGACCACTGAAAATACAACACATAATTTTATATAATTTCTAAGCCCCAGTGGGCTTAGAAATTTATGAGAAACCAGTTTTCTCGGACCTATCACTCGGCCAAGTGGCAAAATGGCAGGATATTTTGAGAGATGCAACTATGCAGCTCTTGGATGTTGCAATAGGGCATGGTGAATCTTACCTGCATACCTTGCTGAAACAGGAAAAAGAATCCTTTGAACGTAATTATCTTACGGACCACGAGATGCGCACTTTGAAAAGCTTCGAAGCTGAAAAAAGTAGCCTATTCTTTGCCAAAGAAACCAAACAAACTCAGGCGTGATGGTATTATTATTCCTTCCGAGAGTCCAGAAATAATTAACATACCCGAAGATTCTGTTGACAATGAAAGTGCTTATGTTGGTAAGCGGACATCCGGGTTACTTCTATAATTAATTTTTCGGGTGCAAACCTCTCCAACAAAGACAGAAGTGTCTTATCGAAAGGCCTGAGTTTTTGCCCCAGCAACGGAAACATAAATGAGTTCCAGTTTTATATAGACTTGGATAATTTTGCCCGTCGCCTAAGGCTTCGAGAGTACTATGATAAAAAATCTGATAGCAGAGACGCTGGGCCATCTCTGCCATCGTCTATGCATTGGACTCCTTCACAGCGAGATAATTATCTCAATCTCTACGTAAAGGCTGTGCACAACGATATCCTGTCGGCTTACAAAAGGCGCTCATACTGCAGAAAAATCTTTCGCACAAAGAAGAAATTGTTTTAAAATCCATCGACACACGTTCCACCATAGTTATAAAGCCTGCAATCAAAGGCGGTGCAATTGTCGTTATCAGTACCCAAGACTACAAAAATGAGGCACAACGGCAGTTAAGCAACGAATCTTTCCATAAACACGTAGCGTCAGACCAAACCTCGAATTTCAAACAAGTGGTCCAAACCACTCTCGAAGACCTCGTAAAGAATAACAAAATAACTGATAAAATCTCAAAGCCTTTGCTACCGTTGTCACCCATCCCCGGGAGGTTCTATCTTCTGCCAAAAATGCATAAAAAATGATCCGGGACGACCAATTATTTCTGGAATAGGAACTACTTCAAAAACAATTTCCAGTTTTGTAGACAGCTTAATCAGAGCAATACCACCAAATTTTCCCTGGTTTGTCAAATAATTGGTTTTTTGGGGAAAGGAAATGGAGCAGTATCTGTCTCAGATATCGCTGGACACCTGAACCGCGCCGTAAGGAAAGGGGTAAAGGAGGGAGTGAAAGAAGAAAGAAAGATGAGGTGCCGTAGTGGAGGGCTCCGGAATAATTTCGACCACCTGGTGATCTTTAACGTGCACTGACATCGCACAGCACACGATTTTCTTTCTGACATAATTGATCTGTTCATTCCAGAAAACAGCATGCTCGTTGTACCCTGATACACCACTCGGATAGGATCAGGGCAGTCGTTAACACTTACAGAAATTCCCAAGTTGAAACCCTAATCGACGTCACTACTCTTGAAAAGCTGCTGCATTTGGCGCTGAAAATGAATAACTTTGAATTTGATGGCGGCCATTATGTGCAAATTAGTGGCACATCAATGGGCAATAAAGTAGGTTCTAATTATGCTAATATATTTAGGAGCATTCTCGAAACATGATTCTTTGAGAGCTGCCTGCTCTGGTCTTTTTTAATAGGTGGTTTATGGATGATATATTTCTTATATTGTGCCATGGTGAAGAACTACTCCAATTCATCACCAACTTCAATAATGATCACAAAAGCATCTCCTTTTCCCGCTCCTACTCAAACTCCATGATCAGTTTTTGGACGTCCAACTTCAGGTCTTGAAAAACGAGCTTGTCACCTAAGTGTTTAGAAAGCCAAGAGACAAGCACCAATACTTGCATTTTGAGAGTAGCCACACAAAACATGGCAAAAGAGGAATACCATACAGCCAGGCTGTAAAATTAAAAGCATCTGCTGCCGTGAAGAGGACTTCGTTTCAAACAGTGAGGAACTCCGCAAGGATTTCGTCCAACATCGCTTCCCTAAGCCCGAGATATCTGAGACAGGCATCCTTTCCTTTACTTAAAAAACTTTACTTTCATTTTCCTTGCCTTAGGGCGCGGTTCGGCTGTTCATCAAGATATGTTTCCTTTCCTTAAATTGTCCGGGCAAGGGGTCGCACCGATGGCCGATGGCGTTCCGCGGATTCCTTGGCTATGCGGCAATACGCTGTCGCGTCCTGCTCTTAAAGTCGAGGCTTAAGCGTCCTACAAATTTTTTTTCTGTGTCACGCATTCAACTGACATAACAGTATTGTGCGTTTCGAGAAGTGAAAAGCGAGGGGTGCAATTTGCTGCCTCTAGTTTATATCTAGGTGAATTCTATGAGAAGGAATTGCACGCTTAGCCGGACCTATGACGCTGGTCAATACGCATCACGTTCAGAGACCAAAAATGTACAGAGCTGGCTAGAATTGTAGCTGTTGTCTTTTCAGGTGATCAGGGCTATGGACTAGCCAGTTGGCAGGAATTTTAGTGCGCTTTTATTGCTCTGTTCCTCATTAGTAGACTGACATGACGTTTCCGCACACCCTTATTTTGCAGGCTCGCCGCAGGTCTCCGTTGAAATTCACGACGGCCTTATTGCTCTGCCAACAACAGGTTAAATCAAGGAGGCGTTGGACTCCATGAATCGAGGCGCAGCGCCTGGACCAAGAAATTCTATTTACTAATTTTGGAATATTGTAGGCCCCATCATCTCGGATGCGTTAAAAATCTGCTTCACTTAGCCTGTCTTTTCTGAATCATTGTACAGAGCCTGCATTGTCCTTATTCCATAAATGTCTCCTTTGTCGACATGTACGCGAGATTGGCGCTGTATCACCTTACTAAATTCAGATTACTAATTACTAGCAAAATTACTCGTTCGCAGTCTACGGGATCTCCTCCCGTCCCTCATTTCCTGCCACCAGCTTTGCCCCATCACGGGTCGTGAAGTACGCATAGATTATCTTCCGTAACGCGAAGTATCCTACAGTATAATATACGGCAGGCCGCGCAGGGACTTCTTTCCCTCGATCAAGTGAAGGCGTTCAACTTTTTAGAGCATGAGTATTGACGGCACACGAAACGCTTTCTGTTTCCCACCTTCTTTTGTGCTTTTTATTAAAGAGGTGTACATGGAGATTAAAGCCAAAGCTTTACTGGCCGCGAATTTGGGCGAAATCCGTGGCGGGGCTCCGAGGCGGCACATGACACCACAACGCGCGCCTCGCCGCGGAGCCGAACTGGTCTGCCTGGACTGGTGGCGTCTGGCGCACTGGGCGCGAAATATAGACGTGCTCCAAGTCTCCGCCAGTGCGGTCAGAGTTCGCCGAAGCCGCCGAATGCGTCGGCGGTCAAGTACAGTTGGAGTATAGAGGGTGCTTTGGCCGACGTGACGTCGCCATGCAGCGCGCGCGCGCTCGTTACGCCGCAGTATAAACGCAACCTTAACCGAGCCTGCGCTTAACCGCTAACCAAGGTATTAGGTGGCGGCATCTATGGGACCCACTGAAACCCCCGCACACTCACTGAATTAAAAAAAAAATGGCTGTGGTGTAGCTCTGGTTAACCCTAGTTCGATTGCGAAAGTTTCTTTTCCTCGGCACGTCCTCTACTGAGCGTCTCAATCCGACGCTTTCGAGAACTCAAACCGGTCTCTTCCGCAGTTTAAGAGTGACTCCGGGACGTGGCACTACTTCTAGCCGCATCTTTGTTCCGAAACTTCTCGAGTCGTGCGGCACGTTCTTCTGGCGTCTCTTGAGAGCATTGTCTCTTCCTTGCTTCGTTTTATCGCTGTTGCCTCTTCTGCTCTCCATAACTGCCAGAATAAACGGACGCAAAGCGCAAATATATATATATATATATATATATATATATATATATATATATATATATATATATATATATATATATATATATATATATAAACTAATGTGGATTAGATTAGCTAAGCTAATCTAGGAAATACAAAGCAAAAGATGTCGCCGTTCACTGTGTTCATTGGGGTTATTGTTCTAGACGGCAGTGGCTTTGAGGAAAGGAAGGGCGCATAACTGGCCCTCTGGATATGCGCACGCCTCATTCGTGCTTAGAGACATGTGGCGGTGGTGAGAGAGAGATGTAGACTCAATGCATTAGAGCTGACAGCGTTGTGGCGGACATGCGGCACTGCAGTAATAGCTAGGCCGCAGCGCTCATTTGGTGATCAATCTCCCGCGATCAACCACTAACTGCATGCCACCTCCCCCGCCGCGGTGGCTCAGTGGTTAGGGCGCTCGACTACTGATCCGGAGTTCCCGGGTTCGAACCCGACCGCGGCGGCAGCGTTTTTATGGAGGAAAAACGCTAAGGCGCCCGTGTGCTGTGCGATGTCAGTGCACGTTAAAGATCCCCAGGTGGTCGAAATTATTCCGGAGCCCTCCACTACGGCACCTATTCTTCCTTTCTTTCACTCCCTCCTTCATCCCTTCCCTTACGGCGCGGTTCAGGTGTCCAAAGATATATGAGACAGATACTGCGCCATTTCCTTTCCCCAAAAACCAATTATTATTATTATGCCACCTCCCTGGGTGGCAGGGAGGGCGCGCTGCCTGTCCAGTGTGCGGAACGCAATCAAAGCAGGATTTTGCAGTTGGACACCAATGTCACGTACATGAAAGCGAGAATGAGGTTTCCACTGAGACCCGCCGCGGTGGCTCAGTGATTAGGGCACTCGGCTACTTATCCGGAGCTCCCGGGTTCGAACCCGGCTGTGGCGGCTGCGTTTTTATGGAGGCAAAACGCTAAGGCGCCGGTGTGCTGTGAGATGTCAGTGCACGTTAAAGATCACCAAGTGGTTGAAAGCATTCCGGAGCCCTCGCTATCAGGCCTCAAAAAAAATTATTTGTCACTTAATTCAACAATACAGTTACAAGCACTTGCACATTTACATCATGAACAACGGCTCAGCTTAAGATGTTTTGCTTTTTCTCGCTTGCCCATATGCTTGGAGTTTATCCCTTTCACATAAAAGTGCAGCCGAGAGATTATGTAAAAGCTGATGATCCTGGCAGAAAGAGAGCTGAGCAGCCGACATTTTGTCCAAACCTTTCTTTCACAACTGCCAGCACGTCCTGGATGCTGTCAGTCTGCAGTTGATGGCAACTGAAGCATTCAGTGAAAATGTTTTAGAGCTTGCTGACAAAGTCGAAGAGCACAATCGACTGGTACAGCAGTCCCCCTTTATCAAGAAAATGTGTTAACCGAGCGAGTTGGAAGTCATCATCTGGAGATGGCATTGTGAGGAGTGACATGCAGCCTTGGCATCCTATTTTCATCACACATCGACGTGCAACATACCCTGCAATATGAAATATTAGTCGAGAATCACTGCTAACTGCATGCTGTTTGTGGTCAGACAGAGATGCTTGTGCTGGCAAAGATGTCTGTGCTGCTGAGCTGGATGCATCAAGGCTGGGAGGGTCAGGGTTGTCGGGTTGCATATCATCACCTGAGCTGATTTCTAGCAATGAGGCCAGTGTATCCACTTCACAGTTCCCATGGCTGATTGCTTTCACGAGGCCATGAAAGGAGAGACAGTTTACAATTACCAAGAACTGGGACGGCATAGGGTGGTCATTGCTGCCAGAGGCTTGTCTCACAATTCCAAAAAGGTTCTCAAGTTTATCTTGGCTAATTCTTGAAGTGATCAGATATTTATACCCAACCTTCTTAGTTAAGTAGGCAAGCAATTCGAGTGTGCTTGATATGGTGACGAGTACCCCTGTCGCTGTAGAATCACTTGTGAATCCCCCTTTGCCATTCGCATGCTTCTCAAATTGGTTCAAGTACAACAAAAATTCCTTGAGCTCTGTCGCATGAGAAGAATGTGGTCGCAGGGCTTCTCCGGGATTCCTTGACGTCCTTAGGGTGATCAGATGATGAAGTTTTCTGAAAAAAATATTGAAGATTTAACTTTAGTATTAGAGCACAATGCGAGAGAAAAATATCAAGTTAAGCTACAACCGTTTAGTGTTATTTATTGATTGAAATATCTTGTCAAGTTTCCTCAACTGAAGAAATGATGGGTGGCCGTTATGGTGCCAAATATCTTGCATAGCTTTTCTTGGTACAGATGAAGGCCTTGTAGGACACTTGTCCCAAAGAGTTGAAAGGCGTAGGTAACTCTCATTTTCTCGAATCCGTTCGGTTCTAGGTGGCATCGTGTGATCCCTGGCATGGCTCATGGCCAGGATTCTGGTTCATCCGCTCCTAGTTCACAACGCCGCCACCACGGGCCGCATGAAGTTGAGCTCCTTCTCCTTCTCTTACATTCTTCCTCCCAGTTGTAGAGAGAGACGCTAGTAAGCTTCGCCCATTGTCCGCTTTGTGTGTCCTCCCCTCAAGCCAAGCTCCTCGGGAGGGGGGCACCCTTCGCGTTTGTTTTTTTTTTCCACCCAGCGTGTTCGAAACGGGCTGACTGCGCGGCTCCCCTAGTCTGTTCCTTTACTGCGGTGCAAGAAAAGAAAGAAGTCGGGTTGTGGTTGAAGCGGTGTACACGCCCCGTCTTTGTCCGACTTTGAGGGGCCATTTGTCAAAAACTACTGGCGGTATATATGCACATCACACAAGATATGGCTAAACGTTCCAGAATTGTGCCAAGGCCCAGCTATCACTCAGTGAGCCCAGAGCATAATGCGTGGAATAGAATTTTTTTTAGCGCTGCACCCAACTTTTCCCCTTGGGATGGTCTGTGTCTTCATGGTAAATGGTGTTTTGCTGTACAGAAAATCTGATGACTGGTGACAGAACAGAACTAGCGGCCGTATAAGCATAAGTAAGAACCTTGTGTTGCGCATTTGTTTACACGTCAGTGTTTTTATTTTTTCGAAAGAGGTTGCAGTTATAACCTGACTCACCATAATTGTCAAGTTTTTTCGCAACGGGGAAAAAATTACGGACAACAATTAAGTCTACTGACAAGCTGTGAAGGAGAAAGCTTGCAGCGTGGTGTTCGGCTGCGGCGATGGCGTGCTGCTCTAATGCAATGGCCAGCCAAGCTGATCAGTTCACGCCGCCCGAATGGAAGTTGATGAAGGCGACGATACCCAAACCCAGCTCGAGCCCCTGTGCTTCCTTTTTTCGAGTTGAGTTGAGTTGTCGACAGAAGGACGAAAGGAAAAGCACGGGCTTGCTTACTGGCTCAATGCGGAGCCACGCCCAGCTGCCTGCGTGCTGATAGTAGGAGGTGAAAGATGGGAGTAAAGAGACAGAAGAAAAGCGCGCGCAATAGCCCGTAGGCCACGGGCCAATCCCGGAGGCAGTGCAATACCGGGCTGACCTGTGCCAGAGTGCGTTACGCCAAGCACTCCGCCATACTATCAAAAATATGCGTAACACCCAAGCCTCAAGGGCCCATATGAGCTATTAAGCCAGGTATGTGAATGGCATCCCCCTTCGAAAGCGGACCGGGGATTGAGCCACACCCGAATACTCGATCCTGTGCTTCCTTGCTATCGCTCCCCTTTATATTTCTCCTCGATATCATTTACCTTTCTCCTCCGCCCGCTGCAGCTCGGGTAGTTAAGATATTAAATAGCAATTGCCACGGCCGGCAACATTATTTTCCTTCACTTTTGATGCGAAAGCTTCACTATACTACCTCGTAACGATTTCGCGGTGCTTACGGTTTTGACCTTCAAGTGGGCCAGAGGTCAGTCCTCTCACGGCGTGGTTCGAGCGTCCACCGATATATGTGAGACAGTTACTGCGCCATTTCCTTTCCTCAAAACCAATTTTAGAAACTAACCTTGAAAGTAAAAATTGAAAATTAGTGTTTTGAGAAAGGAAATGGCGCAGTATCTGTCTTTCATATCGGCTGACACCTGAACCGCGCCGTAAAGGGAAAATGGAGGGAGTGAAAAAAAAAAGAAAAAAAGGTGCCGTAGTGGAGGGTTCTGGAATAATTTAGACCACCTGGGGATGTTTAGCGTGCACTGACATCGCGCCCTATCCACTGAGCCAATGCGGCGGGTTCCCTTCGTGGGTGCGGAACCCACTTCGGAAAGTATTTTATTTACGAAACTTAATTTTTCTTTTTCTGATTAGGTCACGTGGTTTTTACAAACCTCTGGGGAGGACAACGCCTGATTTTCCTCCTTATGAGCTGCTATGCTTTCGCAAAAATGAATATATGCTGCCTTCTACTTACGAATGGCGCTGATCATTTTACCTAGGCTGCCTGCACACAACATGTGTTTCCTGCATTTATACACAAGTATGGTGACAGGTTGCTCAGCGTACAAATTATTGAATAATACCATTTAAACGTGTAACCATTTTCGGAATGCGCTTGTATGGGAATTGTACCTGCATGCACGTGACTTTCTGGCGCCCTAGTTCACTGCCTTTTTCTGCATGTGTGTGTGTGTGTGTTGGGCTGAGTGTGTGGGTGTGCGCGCGCGCGCCACGGTAGAGTCCATTGCATGCAGTGGCGCAAAAACGCGGAGCTCCCACTTGGCTTGTCGCAAGTTTGGCTTGGTTAGGAGGGCGAGGGCCGGCTCAGGATGTGAAGCTTTTAAGTTCCATGGCTGATCACCGGCCTGTCTTACGACGTAGGCATAATGTAAACAGGAAATTCGAGAATGTAACATGCAACCAGATCCCTCGGATTTTTTTTTCATCACATTACTCCGCATGAACATGTCCAGATATCGAGAACCACACGCTCGAGACAACACAGGCTTTTTGCGCGCGTGGTTTTCTTCCACTGGCCTTGAGGAAACGCGCGCGCCCATTTTCATACGACAGTAATTCATGTCCCCATAAAAAAAAGACATGCTATGCTTGATGAATCGTTTATCTTCAAGACAGTCACGTTTCCATGCCCGCCCCCCAAGTCGCCACGTGCTCGTCGGCCATGGCAGCCTCGTCGACGGCGACGTGCGCAAGCAGTCATATCGGAAAAGAGCGGGCTTTCTGCGCACCTATTCGCTCGCGTCAGCCGCCGCCTCATCAACCGTCGTCGGACGACGTGCGAAAATTATCTGATAGGTCCACATTGGTGGCGGCGCTCACCATCGGGTGAAAATCGCCGGCCTCACGCCGTAAAAACGCCTCATGCATCCCGGCATTAAACGCCGTGGCTGAGCGGGGTTAAGATACTAGATTACGATACCTGGTGACATGACCAAGCGCCGTCACATGTCCGAGATGGGAGGTGCACTAGCGGGTGGCTGTTGGCTGGTTATACGGTCGAGTGCTCATTGCTCGCAGGGCTAAATGTTACGTCATGAGACCATGCGAAATAGCCTGAAATTTCGAATACAAAATATGCAGAGGACACCAAGCCGCAGAAAAGACCTGTAATGCTATAGCATCAAACCAACAAGGCGGAGCTAAGTGTTCCCCAAATTTCTTAATTTCAGCGCGATTTCTTTTCTTTGTTCAAAAGTACTGCTCATAGTGCTGCCGCAATGAGGAGTTGTGTAGTCAAGTCATCAATGTTGTACTTTGCGATCGTTATGGAGCGCTTGGATTTTGATGTAGGCGAAATGCTAGTGGTCCGTGTACTGTTCGATTTCAGTGCATGTTAAAGAACCTCAGCTAGTCGAAATTTCTGGAGTCTTTCACTACGGCGTTCCTCATAGCCTGAGTCGCTTTGGGACGATAAACCATAAACCAAAACGCATGGCAATATTATACGGCTTATGGAAAAGCGTGATGAAGGAGATTCCACAATTATTTTTGGGTGTGACATAACTATAAGGGATCGGAAAGCAAGCATTGCTTTTTCACGTTGTAAGAACTCGCTCAGCGGCAGCTGGAGCTGTGATGCGCCAAACATACCTTTTCACGTATTTGAAAGCACTGCCTGACAAATGTTTCAAAGACGATTAGAGATCATATAACGGCAGCAATGCGTCCCATCCGGTCCTCTTCGTTCCTTCTGTTGTTTTTCGTAACTGATCTAAATTGGGATCCAAGTGGAGACACATCACTTATGTTAAAGCTGAAATTTACTAACGTACCCTGACGCCCGGATCTACATGACGTTACTCACCAGCATGGTGACGTGACTCGATTACGACCGACGCTGAATACCCCCGGGAATTCGGTCCCCTCGCCGTCAACTGTGAATGCTGAGGCGGCCGCAGATACAACATGCCATCGCAAATGAGAATCTCCAAAAGGAGGCCATATTAGGTTCAGGAGTGAAGTTGAAAATAGCGAAAATTAAATGTAGCAATGCGCACATTCAGTTTAACTTCTTCAGCCTACCGAATTTCCTAACCTGTTGAGTGTTTTGCTCAACTCTTTGTTCCTGTCCTTTTGTGCAAGTTGCAAAAAAAAAAATAAAGGTGGTTTAGCTTTGGTTAAACCTGGAGTGACGCGATAGCTACAGCTGCCCGAGTGGAACTTGGTCAAAACACGTGACCAACAACGTGATCAGCCGCACCACGTGACCAACCACGTGACAGGGTGGCGGCGCATCTACAGGGTGTCAACGCTGCCACAGGGTGGCGGTGCCGCCACCACCACGGCGCCGCCACGTTGAAGGCTCGAAATGCTGCCGTAATAATCGCTACAAAATCTCGTACAAAAAATCAAAGCGGCAGTTTACTTGACATGACAGAATACATTTATTATCGCATCACATCATGGCGCAGAAAAAGTGTAAACGATACATTTCGACAGTTTGCTAGAAATACACAATGCACTTATGCACATAACCAGCTTGAGAAAGTGTCGGTAGTAAATATTAAGTATGGCAGAACTTTACACTTTCTACATAGACGTGTACCACTTGCAACCGCCACACATCACTAGGCTGGTTGTGTGGAAAGGAGAGGTGCAACATTCACGCTACAATGAGGTCAGCCACATGAACCGCGCCGTTTCGCAGGGAACATAGGCAGCCAGAGGTGCACTGCGAAGGCATTTCAAGCGTGCACTGCAGTAATTATAAAACACAATTGGCCTAATCTTGATGAAACCTAAAAAACACAAAACAACACAGCGTGGCGCGATACAAAAAATATAAACATATCATACATGAATACAAATACAGCGTGTAAATACTGCACATCAAGGAAGATTATCACAAATATGGCGAAGAACGAAGAACATTTACTGCACATATAAGTCGCCACAAGCACAAACAAAGCATTTCACTCTCGTTTAGTCGTACCAGCGAGAATGCGAGTTTTAGCATTGAGTGAAGAGACATAGTAAACCGTTCAAGCTGCAAGTGTGCACATACTGCACTACAAAAATTTTTGATGAATATTTCATTAAAAAGTAAGAAATGATAAAAACTGAGGCATATAGACTTGTGGAACATCGCGAGCAGGCAATTGCTAATTGCAGGCAATTTTTGCTAATAGAAGTCAAGTCGACTGCTGAAAACATCGTTTTTCTCTTTCTTTGCGAAGCATTTCACGCGGTTTGGGAACTGATTTTACTTTCGTTGAAATGCCAGCAGCTTTCAATTCGGTCCGCAGTTCAACCGCGTCCATATCCCCGATGCAAGCGGGAGGTGTATCCTCGCGCTCCATTTCAGGAGCGCTTCGAGCCCTATTTGTGCGACTCTCTTCAATCATACCCTCAACCCAGTATGAACGATCGTGTTTTTTGTACGCTCGTCTTGTTGTTACGTGCGCGCTATTCTCAAGGCGTTTTGCCAGCTTCAGCGCATCGGCGGCCGCATTCCATTTATTGGATCTTGCATGATGCAAATGCTTCAGAATATCATTCTTTTTCTCAATGCCTTCGCTCGAAAACCACCCCAAACACTTGAATTCTTTATCCTTATTTGAGGCATGACAGACAAGAATATGCATATATGGCGTCATTCTTTCAGCCCCGTAACCCTTATGCCCTCGTTCTCCAAGTTCTAAGTACGTTTTATGGAATTTGGCTATTTCTTGCTCGATGCTTTCGCCGGTCGTGTTATGTTCAAAATGATCAAAAATGCGACTAAGCATTTTCCAAAGTGAGATGATTTTTTTTTCTTTTTCCGGGCTGAGTTTTCCAGTGAGCCTCTCTGGCAGCATTTCGAGCAGGCGCTCGCAGGAGTCTCCTTGAATACAGGTGAATTTTTTTCCTTTTCTTTCGTCCTGCCACAGTTCAAATATTACACCACAGCTATTAATTGCCTGCACAATTGCTTCCACGTGAGTGCTCTTGGTGTTTAAGTTCGTAACGTTATCGCGGTTGTCTTTGTCCATTGCTTCGACAATCAATCCATCAACCAGGCGATTAACGACTCTAATGCGCATGTGTAAAATGTCTGGAACCACAAATGCAGGTTCAATGCTGAATAGGGGAACGACTTTCATTCCGAATTCTTCAACAATGCCGTCCTCCCTCATGTTTTTTAGAGTGCTCAGAAGAGGCGGCTTATTACACTCCTCTGTGTTTGCCCCAGCTCTGCTTCGTTCCTTTAAATTAATACGACAGAAAGGACATGGGTGCCTAGAAGACGCTGACTGCAATCTTTGAACCATGAGCAAGAATTTTAGATCTGAGCCCAGACAGACTATGACGGGAACTTCCTGTCCTTCTAAGCTGACACTGCCCCTTTTCACAACACTGTTAACTTCGTCTATCAAATCGTTCCAACTTTCTCTAATCTGAAAATAGTTTTCAGAGACTTCGACGACTGCGAGTAGGCGATGTAAGGTATGGCTCTGCAGCCTCCGGCTGCTGTCAATCAGGAGAAAAGATAGAGTTGTCCAGCTTGTTCGTGTGCTGACTACACAGCCATCTCCTTCTATTTTGACCAAAATTGGTTGCGACCTGAGCTGTTCTCCTGTCATACCTCTATTCACTGCGTACTCCGCAACGGCAGTTTCAAGTTCGTGCACAAAAGACACCTGAGCGCCAGCTGCTTCTCCTAGGGTTTTAAACACAGCAGTGCTTTCGTCTAGTTTTTGCATGTATGAATTGATGACACGGAGCGAGGGTAAATTAGGGACAGCTGAAGACATTTTTTCCCAAAAAACATTGCTTAAAAAGTGGTTGTCTAAGAGCGCGGTGTTTGCACGGACGCTTTTCTTCTCGGGGGAAGAAAGATCCTGATAGTCAGTTTTACCATTACTGCGGTACTCTTTTTTGATTCCTCGCTCCACGGAGATTCCGTCAATGTCAGAAAAAGTAATTTTGTGCAGTAGCCCTCGAAGGTCTTCTACAACCAACTGGCATAGGTCCAAGCCATAGCTTTCCAAAATTTCTTCTAGCCCTTGAACTATCACGCTGCCTACAGAATGCAGCTTTCTTCTAACGGTGCTTTTCGAACCTTCCCCGACCCTTTTTCCGCAGTTGTTGAGCAAGCGGCAGTTTTTTGCATGTGACGACAGGCTTTTGTTTTCTTTTTGCAGCTGAAGGCATTTTGCCTCGAAATCCTGAATAGACTTACGCAGTTCAGAAAGAGACCGTTCTGATACACCCTCCATTCGCTTCACTTCTTCTTGTAAAGCTTGAATAATGATGTCCTTGATACTGTTATTTAAATTTTGAACAGAACTTTTCTTATCGAAGGGAATTTTTACATGGCGCTCTTTTTTAAGGAACCCCTCTTTTGCTCGGCCATTAATTTTTCTGTACTGAGTATCTACCGAGGAGCAGAGGCTTCTAAATCTTGTCTCTACTGCAACCTTTAAACTCTCTGGGATGGACATGCCAAGTGGAATAAAAGATGTTATTTCTCAAAATAAGATTTCTCTAAAACCGTTTTGTTGCTAAAGATTTCCAGAACTGTCTTATTTGTCAATGTAAATGAAATTGCACATTCAGAAATCTCTAAGCGCAAAGCTCCCGAACTCATTTTTAAGAAATTCTAAACAACGCAAATTGAAATGCAAGAATCAATACTATATCGAAAAAAAAACAAAGTTCCAAAACGTTTGCTGGCAACATATATGTGAAAGGCGGAAGGCTCACTATTTCTGTGGGTTAGGTTCTGCATGCAACAACCTTCGACACAAGGAACATTTGCAGACTTTCCACAGGATAGCCGTTTGGAAAGAGCTTGCAAGCTTTCTGTCGTGTCACAGCAGCCTTCACACGCACTGGGAACTCAATTGCCACTACACTGCCAAGTTTCGTTTCTCGAGTATGCCACCCAAAAAGAAGATTCAGCTTTGAAAAGTCTGACTCATTGCAAACAATCCAACCCCTTTCGAGCGGCCTTCCTTTCCTACTGAGAACCCATCTAAAGATGTCCAGGTCTATGTTCACCTTGACAAGCCCGCTGGATCGACGGCTGTTGGAAAGTTTCTTTTGCAAAGCGTAAATTAATTCCTCAGCAGCAGCTTCCAGTCGTTGTGGCGATGGCTTGCTTGGGTGCTTAAATTCCCGGAGACAGGCGCCGTTCAGATTTTTTCTTGGTTCAACGGAGCAATGCTACTTGGAATATCCTTGCCATTTTATAAGGTATCCCTTGCTCTGTAAAAAAAAGATGGCATGGTGAAACATTTAGCGCAAGAAAACTCACACACGCCGAGGAACGACAAAACGAAGCACAAGTGAACCAAAGAAAAGACAAAGGAAAGATATGTCACTACGAAATGAAGAGCCAATGAACTTGAATGGTAATTTATGCAAATGTTAACATATCGATTTGTGACGAAATGAGTGCCTTAGAGACATTAAGTTACTGGGGATTTAAGGGTTTGCTCAAAATCTTGACCGCGTTATCTATCTTACTGGACTCAGGCTGCCCGCTTAGCGCGAAAAAATATATTTATGAAAAATGCTTTGTCTCTGGCATCATCACTAAGTTTGGAAGTCGAGTGTTCAAAACTGGCGGTAGTAGTAGTAGTAGTAGAAAACATTTATTCATAGAAAGGTAGGATAAAGAGGCGGGAAAAAACAGATTTTGGGTGGAGTCCTTATTTCAGGACCCCAATGTCCACCGCAGTTGCTCTTGCTTGGGATATCAGGCTACGCTGGCTCACCAAATCGGAGCTGAGCAGGGCAGACTCCCACTGTTCCTCGGATTGATGTTTGTCTAGTTCGGGGGGCTTGCTACCGGAGCAGCCCCATGTTACATGGTATGTTGTTGGAATTCCGCCACACCAGGGGCAGATTCCGTCGTATCTATCGGGAAACATGATATGGTATTTGTGTAGGTTTGGGAAGGTGTTCGTCTGTAGTTGTCGCCAGCCCCTCGCCTCTGCCGCCGTTAGCTTCGAGTGTGGTGGGGGATAGACTTGCCTTTGCGTTCGGAGAAGGAGGAGGCGTTCGCCGTACATAGAGGGAAGAGGGGTGACGTCGGGGAGGTCAGTCGCTCGGTTGGTGTATCTCGAGCTAGACTGTCCGCGGCCTCGTTTCCCTCGAGCCCCTCGTGCCCAGGAGCCCAAGTGATTTGGTGCTTGCATGTGGAATTTTTAACATGTGGGGTAGTCAGAATGGGAGCGATGGAGTGTGGAAGTCTGCCAGTGAGGAAGAGCCGACACGCCGACTGGGAGTCTGTAACAATTTTTAGTCCGTTTCGCGTGGTATCGCCGTGCTGGATGGCGAGACCGATTGCGGCCGTTTCTGCTACTGTGGGAGAGCAGTTGCGTAGAGAGGCGCTGGCGATTTCCTTGAAGTTGGTGTCCAAAACTACCGCCACCGCGTTCGTGGAATTGGGGTGCATGGCTGCGTCGACGTATACAGCATTTCGTGCCTGTCGGTGTGTGCGGCGCAGGTAGTCCACTCGCGCCTTTCGTCGTCCCTTTTGTGAGTCCGAGTGAAAACTGGCGGTATCCCAATTGCGGAGACATTTTGTTATAGGAAGTCTCCCGGACTGCCGCGCTTTGGGGCCTCCTACTGTGCAATTTTACCAATTTCTCTAACACATTTTAGTCAATGAAAACCTAAAAACCTAAAGAAAACGTGATCAAGACACCTCTTAAGTTTATATTCCTCGCAGCCTATTTATATGCAAGCTAACAACATTTTTTCAAACATCAATAAACAAATGCAAAAGAAAAAGGTTTGAATTTTTCTAGGCTCTCTTATACAGATAACAGCAGTAACACATACCAGGTGTTACAGAGAAGACTAAGTCATCATCAAAATTAAGCTTTCTCGGATTAACTCAGCTAACAAAGCGAAAGTCGTCGGCTTCAATGCATCCTTTGATGGCACATGCCAGTTCTGTGGGGAGGTGTCTGACACCTTCCACATGGTTTGGGCGTGTCAATCTAACCCATCTATCCCCCCCAACCCCAACCCCACCAGAGAGGACTGGGAGGCGGCCCTGCTCGGCTGTCAAGACCTGAAGAGCCAAAAGGCCTTGGTTCAACGGACGCGGGCGGCGTTGCTTGCCAATGGGGCCCCGGAATAGGGGCTCCACCTAGTACTGTGAGGGGAAAGGGCCAATAGGGTCCTACCCCAATCACCTTTCTGTAAAAATTTATTGCTTATAAATGTTTTTCACCACCACCACCATCGGCGTTCATTGTGTTCAATGGTGTTGGCGTTGACAACTTTCTTGGTGATTTTGTGGAAAGGAAGGGCGCATATAACTGGCCACCTGTGTAAGTGGGCGCCTCAATAGCGCTTTGAGGTTTGTGATGGTGGTGAGAGAAAGATGTGGGCTGCATGCATTAGCGCTGGCAACGTTGTGGCAGATACGCGGCACTGCAGCAATAGGCCGCAGCCTGACCAACCTCTCGCGATCAGCCATTAATTCAAATGCCACCTGCCAGGGTGGCAGGTTGGGCGCACTGCTCATCCAGTGTGCGGAACGCACTCAAGGCTACAGACGCTAAGCCGCGTCTGCTTGCACGATACATCACAGCTCTCGCTCTCTAACAAGGTTCAGCAGTAGTTGAGCAACAGCTAATATTTTTTTATCCAGCTGATACTCGGCTAGATAACGTGGTCAGGCAGCAGCCGCTGCACGGCTGTGGAGCCCCTGCGCAGAGACGGCGAAGACTAGGCTTGGCGGCGCGGCGAAGTCACTTGCTGGGTTGCTATGGCAGCGGCGCAGCAAGGACGTTCAAGATCAAACGTGAGGTGACGGCGAAATCGCTCCGACGAAAGCAGGAAAAGCTTTCGCTTTTAAAATATGAATTTTGCGGCATAGTATACCAGTGCCCGCAAACTGTAGCTAACCGGTAGTTACCCAGTAGTTAACAGGCAGTAAACCGGGAGGAAGCTGGTTTACTAATTCTGATATTAACTTTTAACTATTAGTTAGGCGCCTAGTTGCAGTTAGAGGTAGGTTACTAATATCCGTATCAGTTTTTAGAATTTCGAAAACGCGATTACCCTCATCGCAGTGGCTCGACAAAATTTGGCTACATCATGCGATGGCTCAGTGGTTAAGGTGCTCATCTGCTGAGCCGGAGTACCCGGGTTGGCACTCAACCGCAGCGGCTGCGCTTCTATGGAGGCGAAACGCAAAAGGCACCCATGCGCTGTGCAATATCACTGCACTTTGAAGATCCCTAGTTGGTCGAAATTATTCTGGAGCCCTCCACAACGGCACCTATTTGTTCCTTTCTTCTTTAACTCCCTCCTTCATCTCTTCCCTTACGGTGCAATTCGGGTGCCCGCCGAGATAGGCGGGACAGTTACTGTGTCACTTCCTCTCCTCAAAAGCCAATTTTCTAGAACCAGTTAGCGCCAAAATACATGCGCTTTCGAAAGCATGCAAGCAAAGAAACCTTTCCAGTGCGCGTAACTAGTCGAAACAGCCAAATTTTGTCGATCCATATGGCCAAAGGTAACCATGTTTTGGAAATTCTAAAAACTTATATGGCTATTACTAACTACCGGCTACAAATCTAAAATTACGACTAAGCGCCTAACTGCTATTGTTAAAAGTTAATTATTAAAATCTAGTTAACCAGCTGAATAGTTAAAACGATTCACCGGAAACAATTCACACTGGTAATACTATGCCGTAAAAGCCATATTTTAAAGCCAAAACGCATATTTTTGAAACGACTTCCAGGTAACACCTGGTATTCAGAGTCGCTCAGCTAATGTTAAGGAAAGCTTGAAGAAACAAATGCGCGCGCTGCAAATATTCTGCACTTGCAAGGTTTAGGTTGTCATCTGTTCTATCCAAACATAGTGTTGTGCGCTTATTTTTATTCCTCGAGATGGGAAAGCGAACCAGCTGCAGGTTTTTTTTTTATGTGTCAAATCTTGCCGTTTCACTCCTCTGTCAGTAGGTATGCTATACCGTTTTACACCGCCCACGAGCGATTCCTCTTTAATTCGCTCGCCTTGCATGCTTTGCATCATGTCTACTTGTGAATGACAACGTATCCGGTAACACTGGCATGCGTACATTAGTAAATAAAGTCCTCACTTGGTCTACATTTATGTTGAAAATGTTGAGCTAAAGTTATGAATAACAAGACAGATAGCGCTACTTGTTAATTACGTACTTCAGAAATATTATGTCCAGCAGAAGGCGCCTGCTGTATTTCTGCATTATTCGGACCTTTGCATGTTATCTCTTTAAGCTTCGCTAAATTATCTGCAGTGCCTTGCATATCCTTTGGAATAATAATACATTTGCTCCGACGTCTCCCTGTACTGCTTTTTTCTGGCCAAATGTTGTAATTTTACCTAATAAAATATGAGAGAACTACGTAAACCGCAATTAGCACCATGTAAGCAAGGGCCTTAAGCTGTTTGCATGCTATAAACATGAACGACCGGTCGTTGTGTACATTTTTTATGGTCGTTGTTTTATGAGGGTTTAACGCCCCAAACCGACTCAGGCTATGAGAGACGCCGTAGTGAAGGGCTTGGGAAATTTCGACCACCTGGGGTTCTTTAACATGCATCGACAACGCATAGTACACGGGGCTCTCGAATTTCACCTGCATCGAAATTCGACCGCCGAGGCCGGGATCGAACCCGCATCTTTCGGGCCAGCAGCCGAGCGCCATAACCACTCAGCCACCGCGGCGGCGTGTCACGTGTCGCATGTGCAATGTTGAATGCTAACTGTGATGGGTGCCAATTCTATGTAGTAGTAGTAGCGGTGATTTTATCCAAATAGTAAAAATAAAAGAAGGGAAAGATTTTTCCTGCTGCGAGCACCTGAGCTGGGGCAGCGCAAATAAAGGGATATCAGGCAGATTAGAGAAATGAAATAACTATAGCCATAAACTATAGGAGGGAGAGTGGTCAGGAACTATGTACAAGTATTATCTTTACAAATTCGCAGTTATATGTCAGAAAAAAAAACGAAGAAATTTTGAGGAGACTGAAGACTGCTTGTGAAATCATGGAATGCGAAAGAATTAATGTTTAATCGTGGCCCTCGTGGATAGCTCCAAACGAAGACGCGTCCTTTGTTTGTTCTTGTTCCCAGATCATTACCCGCCGCGGTGGCTCAGTGGTTAGGGCGCTCGACTACAGAGCCGGAGTTCCCGGGTTCGAACCCGACCGCGGCGGCTGCGTTTTTATGGAGGAAAAACGCTAAGGCGCCCGTGTGATGTGCGATGTCAGCGCACGTTAAAGATCCCCAGGTGGTCGAAATTATTCCGGAGCCCTCCACTACGGCACCTCTTTCTTCCTTTCTTCTTTCACTCCCCCTTTATCCCTTCCCTTACGGCGCGGTTCAGGTGTCCGCCGATATGCGAGACAGATACTGGGCCATTTCCTTTCCCCAAAACACCAAAGCGTGCTTGTGGCCTCGAGCGCGTTTGGTTCGCAACCTAGTGGTTGTGTCGAATTCTGCCTAAGCCTCTTATCCTCTTTAATCGAAACGATGACCCCACACTGAATTTCCGTGACAATCCTTCCACACAAACCAAATCCACAGTGATTGCACACGCATGTAAGCTCTACGCTTGTCATGCTGTAGGAATTAAAAAAAGTTACCAACAAGCTCTACAGACCGCCCTGAATTGTGTAATCATGACATGCAAACAAACACAAAACGTAACATGGACCGAGGTGCTTAAAGAAATGGCTTGGGAAGGTTGTTACTTACCGTTTTGGCAATGACTCTCTCAACCAGGTGGTACATCAAAACTTCAGCAGAAGAAAGTCATTGGACGCAGGGCACTGGCTAACCAGATGCAGCTGATGACAGACAGTAGCGACACAGCCAGGTCCTGAGGAGCTTAAAGGATGCGGGAGACGAGGGCAAGGTGTATGGGGGGCGATGGCGGTTACATGGAACTGGCTAAGGGAAAATCTTCCTTCATTGGCACCGCCGAAGATGCAAGGGATCTAAATCTAGCTCAGAACGATCTCCCATGGCTCCGGACCCTGGTTTTAAAGACCTTGAAACCCGGCCTACCTCTTGCATCGCCCAATCAACAGCAAACTAACCCATCATTGGTTTACAAACTTCATGGCACGCCCTCCAATTTCAGCAAGGTTCAAACCCTCTCCCTGAAATACACAGCACATCTAAATTGCTATAAGAAAATGTAATTCCGGGAATGAACCCTCGAAATGCTTGGGCCAACAGGTTTACGTGCCACGCCCCATTCTTCCACAGTATTACTCAAACTCTCTCCCTTAAAAAGTAAAAAGAGAAACATATGAAAATACATCAAAACATTCCCATGCGGCTCCCAGCTTTACGCCAATTACCGATATTCAACCGATCGCTACCGCTGCGAGTAGTAGACTACTCGTCTTCGGGACGACTGTTGACTGGCGTCCCCGCAAAATCTGGAAAGAGGCGCCAGCCTGTCGTTGCTGCCTCTGAACACGCTTCAGCGTTTCGTTAAGCAGGCCCGCTTCTCGGGACCCGTTGGTATGCCCCATCCTCTGACTTCGACGCCGTCGCGGCTTAGACGCGGCGTCTGCTTGCCGCGTCCGCGCTGACCATGCGCTATGCTACGCTATCACTGCGGTGGTTTCCTTAGACGGGCGAAGGGGGGCGGGCGGTTTCGGGAAAACGTCTTGGCTCCTTTCCTCTGGCTCGGTCTTTGCCTTCGCCGGTCTACGCCCGCTTGCCTCGCCATGCACGCTTCCTGCTGACGGGGATTAACAGGGAAATCGCCACATCTCGGCGCCGGGCTGTCGACAAACTCTCGGATGGTTCGAACCTCGCCTTTTTAAGCCCTCGTGTTGAAGACATCCGGGTCAGTGGCTGCAAACCATGTATGTAAGAAGCGGGAAGTGTCCCCAGGGAGCGATTAACATTCTTCCCTGTCTGTTGGATGTGCCACGACTCAAGTAGAAGCCTCCTGTGCGGGTTAGCTTCGGTTTCCAGTACATTAGTGCCGTCAACGTCCATTCGGTGGTCGCATGCCTCGCAGTGTTCGGCCGCAGCGCTGCGGTCACGGTTCATTTGTCGGACGTCCGCTTTGTGTTGCCTCATTATTTCGGTGAAGTTCTTCGTTTCCCCTATGTACGATTCCGGGAAGACCGAGCAGGACATTTGGTATACAACCTCTTGGGCCCTTTCTTTTGGGTGACGGCCGTGTGTGGGGGGGGGGGAGGGGGGGGGAGAAGGCGTCCGATGGTGGTAGTCGTAAAGCCACTCAATAGACTGTGCGTTGTTAGCACCCTTCTTTACCGAGAATGCGTGCCAGCGTCTCGATCACGCCTTTCACGTATGGAATGCAAAACGTTTCCACTTCTGGCGTGTGTTTCTTCCATGCACATGCACATGTGTTCGCCCCGGCTAAACCATTCTTATTTTCTGAGAATTGAAAATTGTCCACAAACCCCTTCCACCAATGCAGACACCTTTGCTGCGCCTTCGAAGCTGATTTCCCGGACTTGGCCGAATCACCTTTGACTAGGGAACAGTAGCACCGTTAGTGCGTGCCTTTCAGTGTCACTTTGTACAGCGCCCAGAAAAAAGCCTAACTAAGCCTGTCCTAGCACAGTAATCCTTCAGTGGTTTTGAAAGCCGCAGTCGTGATAACGTTTGCCGTAAATGAGTGGTTTTTTTTAGTTTTAAATGTCTTTCATTGTGCCGCAGCCAAATTTGCGTTGGTTTTTGTCTTTTGCTAACCGATAGTATGTCTATGTATTTTCAAACAACTATATTGACGGGATCATAGCATGCAGCGTGCCCTTGCCATCCGCACTTTCGTACGCGCTGCTTTTGTGAAGATGTTTAGGATCACCAAATAATTCTACACATCCTGGAAATATATCTTCCAGTCCTACAGCATCGCCATCGTGGAGAGACATGCTGCAGCGAAGACTACACCACACACATGCAGCACCAACTTCCTTTTATTACAAGAGTGCCGTATAGACATTAGGCTTTTCCATAAAAATCATGGGAGTCATGGACGATTAACAGAAAATCAACAGCTCAGCAGATACAAATCAACATAAAGACTAACTTTCGGTTAAAGTTATGCACACATGAAAAGACCCGTAACCGTCACAGCTAAGTACACTTAGCCTGTGAATATGCAGCATTAAAAAGACAAAAAGAAATAGTTACGAACAATAAACGACTCAAACAAAGCATGCTCCTAGCAAACGCCCGGGAAGATGCCCGGCGCGCCAAAGAAAAGCGCGGTGGTAAAGTAGAAGCTTCAAGGCACAGCCGTGCCATAAAACTAAGAGAAACGCGCAATAACAAATACCAAGCCCAAATAATGCATAAAATAGAACCGAAGAGGAAAACGTAAGAACCAAAAAATCTTACTGGTTACATGTCTTTCTGGTCGGTGCTTACGGTTTAGTATACGCGTACATTCCTACTAAATCTGAAAGAAGCTAAAAGCGCTTTCTTTTATTGGTTTCCTTCCCAGTAGCCACCTGTGATCAAAACGGTTACTATGAACTATTTCAATATATTTAAATGGCTTGCTTGCTGATGCTAACTGGAGATGTAATTCTTCCCCAAGGGCCTACCACCCGCTCCGAGTCTTCACTCTTACAGATGAAATCATTTCAACTGCAACAGGTACTTTTAGTCGGCTCTTGATCAAATAAAATTCACGTCGTGATAACATAGTTTTCCTTGACTCTCTGAGTCGAAACATTCCTGCAAGAAACTAAAATATACTGAAAGCTCTAATAATTTGTTTTTCCCCTTTTCCACTGAACACATTCAGGTTGTCAGGGCTCAGATGCAACCACGTCCTAATGAACTACGCTCAGTAATAGGTAAATTATAGAACTTTAAAATAAGAAAAATGTCACCGCTACGTCAGCAGTTCATTTCGATAGCATCATACGTGACGACAACTCATCCGCGATTCGTTCAGCTCGAAAAGAAACTAACTTCGCTTGCTTCGTTTTCAGCCTCGTCAAAACTAGATTTACAACAAGCCTCGTTACACCTAACCTCGTTACAACTAGGAATACAGCATATATATCTATCGTTCATAAGGATCAGGGAATTAAGGTACGTTGTTAGGAGAGCGTGAGGGGCGATGGCCGCTCAAACCATCCGCTTCTTCCTTTTCACCACAGCTAGCAGCATGCTCTATCAATGCAGCTCTAATCATTCATGCTATAGATACGTTCTCACCTCAAGTCGTAGCCATGCCCGGTACGCGAATTTCTACAAATGCTTTCTTTGAGCTGTCCTTCGGGCTGTCTAAAATTATTCCATCGGCAGCTGTAAGTGCGCAAGCACTAATCCGGAGGTTGAGAGCCTAGAAAAATCATCTCTTGCCTATGTTTGTCCACTCCGTCCCGAGCATAGAAAAAAAGAGGCAGAAAAGGCAATCACAAATATCCACGAATGGGAGTCGAACCCGCGGAGACGCGAACAAAGGCCACTGCGCGAGACTACTTGGATATCGATCAGCGCATTTTATTTCCATTATGGTGCTTACTGCCCGAGGTTATGTATGCATATAAAGGGGCTATGTACATATTATTTACTAAGCACTCAGCTGGTGGCTGCACAGCACTAGCTTGACAAAAGGCAACACAACTAAAAGCCGGCAAAGATAGACACCGCCTCAAAGAGGAAACCAGCCCGGTGGAAATTCGCTTCTCTCATAAAAGTCCTAAGTTGTACCCTGTGATGGTACACAAATGAGACTATCGCCGCCCGCGAACACGCCTCGTAATAAACTGCCCCGCACTCTGTACGTTGCAGAGCGTCGTCTTCGTCAACTTCCATCTGCTCCGTACCGCGGCACTGCCCGCTCATCGTTGTCTTCTACATGCATCACAAATCTGTGCTTTCGCAATGATTGGGATGTAAACAATCACTGTAGATTTTTCTTGTCAGCGTAGCGTGGACATCGCCAGGCGTTTCGAATTATCGCTTAGCATAAAATAATTTCCAAACGTTTGCTATCTTTTGCTGACTTTTGAAACGATCTTCATGTCAACATTAAGTTTGGCGGCTTTCTTCATTTCCCGAGTACTTTTTCGATGAATTTCGTTAATCCAACGCTATGTACAATGCTGAGCCAGGTTTATTTTATCGTTTTCTCTATCGAGCGCAACCGCTTCTATGCCTGTGTTCTGTATTCACATTTTTACAGCTAACCAACCTACAAGATTTCACACACTGCCTCAGACAGAAACAGTAATTTAACTTTGTCTAAACCTAAGCTAATTAAATAGCACTTCGTGCTTGCGAGGCATGCGTCACCGCTTTTTTACTTAACCTGGCCAAATGGCGCTTGCTTTAGACTTTTTAAGGGAATCGCTTTGGGATCGGTGATGTGGCTGGCAATATGCACGGCAGACACCGCTAATGTGGTGGTCTGTCCTGGAAATCCCACTTAGACTTGACGCTCTACAAAATGTCTCGCCTCGATCGACCTCACCTGTCATGCTATGTGTAAGGTCGCATGCGACGTGCCACCACAAGGGTGATGTGCCGTGTCTGCACGCAGTCACGCCTGATTGGACTGGGCGACACTCTTTCAAAGCTAGAATTCCCATTGAAATAGCTCTAGCTATGCAACAAGTACCTTTTCAAATAAATTTTACCTTTAAATCTGACGTTTTGGAAGTAGTTTCATCGCTCTGTGGCTATAACAACAGACAGCACATGGCGCAGCAGACAATGGAGAGATAAGAGGCCAGAGGGATTGAATACCGGAGGTGATACGGGTGAGAGATAGTTGGGAGGGGAGGGAGAAAGAAATAGGGCATATTGGTTGCGAGGCTTGTTTTTTCATTTTTGTCAGAGGCGCGGGGTGGTCAATTATAGTTAGGGGTCATGAGGGAGCCTCGAGGGAATGGTTGTGCACGCGCTGTAACAGCAAGTTTTTCTTCTTTGGTAGAGGCATGTTTTTGGGTTTTGTCGTGCTGTTCAGGTACCAGCATTTGACGTCACTCCGCCAGTAAGAAAATATTGCACCACCTTTCGGGGCTTTCTTAAGATTCAGTACATAATAGCAGCTCAGCATTTCATGAGCTCTTTCTCATGTAGGCATTATTTGAACGTGAGGGGTTAAATTTTAAACGGAACAGAGTAATTTTATCCAACGAGTTGTTTTCACAGCATTGCCATACAAACTAAAGTTTATTGCTGCCATTATTCAAATCACCCTGTGGCCGCCTCGGTGGCTCAGTGGTTATGGTGCTCGGAAGCTGGCCCGAAAAACGCGGCTTCGATCCCGTCCACGTTGGTCGCACTTCGATAGAGGAGAAATTCTAGAGGCCCTTGTGCTGTGCAATGCCAGTGCACGTGAAAGAATACCAGATGCTCGAAAATATCCGGAGCTCTCCCCTACGACGTCCCTCATAGCCGGAGTCGCTTTGGGACGTTAAACCTCGTAAAACCAAACGAGTGAATCCCCCCACAATAACGACCAAAATAAAGTTATGGTCTGATACATATTTCCTTGTTCTGTTGTGCGAAAAACTTTTTTTGACTGTCGATATTTTGTTCACTGAAGAGAGCTAGGTCGGGCTGGTTGGTGAATGCTGACGCAAACGACTGGACAGCATCAACGGTACGGAAGAGAATACAGACACCATCGCATGTGTATGTGTTCTTCTTTTCTGTCCCGTCTGTTAGCGCATTTCAGTCGTTACCAGCAACATGTATTTTTTCTTTGCCTATATTCATAATAATTCGAAACTATTCAGTTCGCAGGCAAAAATGCGATACTCGCACACCCTATAAGGTTCTCGCCCTGAAAGAACAAAAGTCACTGGCTTTTTTCCTCCTCTCTTAGTCTGTCCAACAGCCATTTCTCAGGCGCCAATACACGCCGCGAAGGCGGGCCAAGACCATGTGGATTGAGTACTGAGGAGAACAGAATGGCGTCAGAGGCATGTAGTAGTAGTGGTGGTTTTATTGAAATAATGACGAAAAGGAAGGAAAATATTTTTGCTAGCCCCGGCATATGCCATCGATACTGAAGCACCTGAGCTGGGGCAGCGGATAGCAGGATAGCAGGCAGAATGGGGAAATGAAATGAAAGAGGTAGAAAAAACTGTGTTATACTCTGGTGCTTCTTTGTGCGGACGGAAAGAATTTCGAGGCGTGAAGAAAAGAGGTTGAGGGGCGCTGAACGGACAACTTAAACCGCGAAGAGAAGTTCTGGGAACCTGGAAGAGCTGCAAGCCATGAAGAAAAGTCCTCCGAGAGCGCCGCTGTACTCCGACTGCCGTTAACCGGACCCTGCTTCCAACACGTGCTCGAGCGCCCGTGAGCTGGCGCCGATGTATTTGGACGGCGTCTCCAGCAGTGGGCATACGTAGACCGGTTCTGTCGTATATTAAGAGCGCCGACTTTGGGCGCGTGCACCCAAAAACGGCCCTTGGAGCAGATGAGAGCCAAGGCCACTCGGTGATGCGGTTCCATCGAGTGGCCGCATTGGTACCAACTGTTGCCTCCACAAGCTGGTAGAACAGCGGGCTAACGGGGTCGCATTTTTCATTGCAGCACTGAGGCTTCAATTTTGGATTTCGACGTGGCCTCTTTGTATGTCTCAAATTTACTTGACCTGAAATAAAATAATCGAAAATGTTTTACGGCCGCGAGTGAGTTTCGAACCCGAGGCGGCGAGAACGCATACGTTTTGCTGGTTACTGCGTTAAGCGTGGCCCGCATGGAGCGTTTTTCCGGGCGATTCGCCGGCGTCGGCGGCAGCGGAGCGCTTTTTTGCCGCCGTCGACTGCCACACCGCCGCAGTCGAACATTCCGCGTCATAAAATACCAGTCTCTTGCGCTGTATTTTGGATATCGTCGTCTTCATCAGCTGCATCTATGCGCAACGGAACCGAACACTGAAACAGCACTGAAAACCGAAGTGCTAGCACTCCTAGTTGCAACTGGCGTAACCACGCTAACTCGTCCGAAATTGATTTTGGTGGCACTGTCTACCTGTGCCATGCGCTGTGCTTTTAACAAGGCTGGTGGAATTCCTTAGTTTGGCGGAAGGCAGTAAAGAATCTTCTGCAGAAATTCTGATGTCTTTTTTGGGAGATTTTTGTCTGCGTGTGGAGAAACCCTTTGCCAGGACTGACACATTAGCGGTTGTAAGTTTTTTTGTGACAGCCTTGAGGCAAGAGTGCGTCCATGACCTTTCCGGGCCGTTTTCGCAGAGGCGCCGACTATGTCGTGCAGCTTGTGCTTCGCACCATAGGGAACAGAAACATAGCGGATCCAAAAAGCAACCATGGACAGCGCTCCATGATTCGAGGAAAAGTAAAAGGAGAAAAAACAAGAAAGGCAGGCAAAGGCACAGCAGGAGACCCCTCCCCACTGTCCTTTTCTTCCTCCCTCTTACCACCCTGCTACCGGCTGCCCGTGTAGCTCTTGAAAAAGAATTTCTCCGTACCTATGCACCTGCTCAAATCATCCTTGGCCCTTTCCGTTACCGCCTCTCCACGTTCTTCATCCGTTTGATGCTGCGTGTTGTGCGTCTTGTTCCCGTAGCCTTTTTGGGAGGAACAGTGCTGAAAACTGTGCCCTAAGGGTAGGGTGGAATTAAAGCTAGATTTGGATAAGACGATTCCCAATTCTTGGATATTTATTTTAAAATCAGCGACAACAGCAATGACACATCGCTTTGAGCATGCGGCTCAAGGACGGTGTGTGATTCGTTCCGCAGTGTCGCCGTGTACCCACTGATTTCCAATGGGTAGAAGTTTTCTCGAAGCCTGGCGCTTGGTTTCTTTGAGTTGAAGTGCTCGGAAAATGATCTTCCACCTAACATTGTGTTGAAGAAAACACTTCAACCCATTGCGCTTGGTGCGAGGTTGCCAGTGCGCCATTAAAACTCATCATCTGCAAAAGAAAACATTTCTAGGCAATGGATACCCAAGATTCTTCACTCGATGTATCATCTAAAACTGAAAAGGATGCAACGAAAACAACTCGATATGCTTATGCTAAGGGCACGCTGGTGGCAAAAACGCGTATGCAGTTAGTACGTAAAGGGTGTCTGCGAAACCTTGGCCAGTGTTCTCAGAAAGGAAGGGATGCAAACTACAAACAAGCCGGACATCATTATCGGAGGCCTCCTGTGCCACTTCAAAGACAGTCATCCCACCCCAAAAAAGGCCTAGAGGCGCCAACTCGAATGGCCCTTCCTGGGCGTACGCGCTCAGCGTCCGCGCTCTTAGCGTAAGCCGAAACCGGTCTGCGCATGCGCACTGCAGGAGACGCCAGCAAGCCTAGGTGAGGCGTCCGTGCTAGATGTCGGCATCAGCGCGCGGGCGCTCGTGTACACGTTGGAAGGGGGGTCTGGTTTATAACAATGGAAGGATCGCCGGGCTCTCGGTGGCTCTTTTCTTTATGGCTTGAAGCTATTTCAGGTTCCCCGAACTTTTCTTCGCGCTTTATGTTGTTCATTCATCGCCCCCCAACCCCTTCTCTCCACGGCTTGAAATTCTCTCCGTCCGCTCGACAGGGGAAGGGAGCCAGCACCAGGAACATGGAGATGCATGGCACATTTAAAAGTCGCTGGATCGTTCCGTGGAAACGGCTCCCTCTTCTGACTCCCGCGGTTTGTGCGCTTAAAAAGCCGCGCTAACTCCCCGGGAGTCACACATCCAAGAAGTAGAAGTTTGCCAACAGCTTCAGAGGCAACAACAACTTACGAGAATACAAAAAGGAAGCTAAAAATGTTGCCAGCCCAGCGATTGCTATCTAATCCCTCAAGCACTGGAACTGCAACCGGTGGAAATAAAAGCAAAGAGAGAGGATAGCGAAAAGTAGATAGGAGAGCGGCAGAAAAAAAAAACGAGGGTAGGTTGGAACTTATGCAAAAAAAAAAATATGTTCGCGCCACTCGTGCGAAAGTGCTTATGGGTATTGTTGCACATATTCGCAACACGGCAAATTCACTGCATATTCAGGGCCGCGAGCATGTAGCGTCCTGTCGCTAATGAATCGCGCTAGCGGCGCATTGCACAAACGGGTTGGGTGGAGCGCCGAGTCACCGTACTGGAGAAAACCAGTAATCTTTTAAACGTCGTGTTATCCGACAATAACTTCTGTTCATTTCTTAGCAGATTTAAATTATAATCAAGAACATTTAACTAGAGTTTGACTCTTGATTGCTGCTCTGGGTAACGGCGTAGTTACTGGCTTGCCGAACTGATGGCACACTCTTCAGAATAGTTCCCAGCATGCCACTCTATGAAGTCTTCGTTAGCGGTTCATCCTTCACGTACATATTTGACAGAATTGCCGAAACTAGCATCGATTACAGCAATGGTAAACCCCTTCTCGACGGCGAACGATCGAATCGTGAGAAGCACTTTACCAACCTAGACAAAAATGTGAACTACCACACTACTAATTGTTACATTGGACAAATAACCTACTGGCATAAAACGCAGCATCAGGTTTGCCGCCTCTTATGTGCAACACATGCAACATTCACTTCAACGCATCCTTGCTGCACTTGCACCACATCGACAAAAGATTGGAATAGCTTTCTGCTATTGAGGCTAATAACATGAATGTTGAAATGTAGACATTAAGACACGATTTTACAATCTTGAATGCAGAGTGCAAGAACCATATACAAGTATCGGTGAGTGAGCTCTAAGTATGAGCGTCCAGGAATTACAAATTTCACTGCTTGAACGAAAGTACCTAGAAGCTTCATTGCTTTGCACTGTTATTGCGTACGCAATTCCACTATCACCTATGCCGGTGTGGTCACTGTACGCGCTTAATGAAAAATGTACCTGTCAAGCAAAAGAGTCTTCTTATAATTTCCTCTATATACCTCATAGAAGGCACACGCTTTCTTGTAGCATTTTATGTAGCAGCCCATGGCCATAGCCTCCCTCCGGTGGGGGCACTTTTGATAAAACTGCGCATTCGTACGGCAGGCTCAACCTCCCAAAGCAACCTACCAAAGCAGGGACACTGTAGCAGGGCACGGCCGGAATTGGGCCGCCTCCGCTACTCGAGCCCGGCCGCGAGCAGGGACGTGTGCCTTTCCAACGCACCGAGAGAGGGCGCAACACGTTTCATGAAAAAGCTGATGATGCATGATCAATAGTGAAATAGCGCAGGAAGACTTTTACGCCACTGAAATGTAAAATACCTTATACTTCCTTAAAGGTAGGACATTACCCTACGTGTATCTGCTAGAGCTTGTCGATATATTCTAAAATAGGGCTGTAGTGAGCGATAAATTGAAGTCAAGTGGGGTATTTTTCAGGACCTCGCCATAGGCTCCATGTTGTCATAGATCATTGCTCATGGCAAACGCAATATGGAAGCTACATCGATGAAACTCGACTAAATGAAACTTTAAGATGCATTTAACATCTAGGCGAGAGAGCTAATTTCTAACTGTTATGCGCGACGAAATATCAATTTTTATTTTTCGTCGCCATTGAGTTACGCGCCGCCGTGCCGCCGGCTGTCGCGACATGGCGCGACCGGTTTTTCGAGGCGCATGGTCCAGAATCCTGGGGATGTTAAGGGTCACGTTGCACGAGTCTATTTTCAAGGCTTCCTTCACATGCTGCATAGAAACCTGTAAAAAATATGAAGCTGGCTTAATACCATATACATCAAAGGGGGGAAAGTGTCACGCCCATATTCGGAGCATCAATGACCCATTTTCATCTTCTGAATTAGCGCTGCAATATGCCCGAAACAAAATTATCAGAAATAATGTAAATTTTATAAACATGCTGCTGTCTTAAACATCTGAGGCAACTTACATGACCAGCTGGAGTGTTGAATCCCCATTTCAAGAGGGAGTTCCGGAGGCATTTTATGAGATGTGGAAAGTATGAGACAAAAAATAAATGTCGGTCTGAATCAACAGGATGTTGCAATTTACAGGTGGTCGACTTTGCAGTTGCCTGCACTCCCATGATTTTCTAAATCTTCCGATTCCAAGCAGCACCATCAGTGGTAATAAAGTCCACAAAGAGACCACTCTTCTCGGCTAGTATCGTAGCCTCTGTCACAACTTTAGCCAGGGTATCGCGTTTCATATTCCCATTTGTAGCGAAACAACCAATATTTGGCTCCATTTCCCTTGGAACGGCACAAAGAGAATTACCATGCCATGATCAGATGGTATTTGCTTATCTTTTGTTGTCGTGAAGGGCCCGAGATCTACAAAGCCCTCCACAATGCCAGAGTTCGTAACAGACAGGTGTTCCGAAAGTTTCAATTCTTCGATTAACAGGCCTCCATGCCTTTTGCAGCTGTCAAGGTTTGTTGCTTTTGTCTTCAGTTTCTGCCGAACTTTTTCACTGAAGCCGAAAACTGTGCGGTATGACGACATATACCTTTTAAGCGTTGCTTTACTCGGAAGGGAGACAATTTTGTTCCTTCGAAGGTGTTCGTAGAGGCGAGGGCTCTTCATTTTCATCATGATACAGTCAAGCACCCCACTCTTGCTGTATCGCAAGCCGTTGGGCTTTACTTTACACGCTGAAAAGCACTGCCTGACCGCTTCCTGCTGTCGCGGCGGAAGGCTCGCAATGTTTTCATCAAGGACCTCTGCTTTGATGACCGAGTTCATCTTCTGCAGCTTCAAAATTTGCTCATTGGCATTGCCGAGACGAGTCAGAAGTCTCCGGTTCTTCTGGATTGCAGCTTTAATTTTCCGTGAAAGAGCACGGCTGGTCTTTGTGGTGCTGCGTTTAATGCTTGATTTACGCATGAGCAATTCTTGCCCCACATACTTGCATTAAACGCACTGCACACCTGCGAAAAAAGACGAAGGTAGAGTTGCATCAACTCATTCAAAATAATCTCGCATGAGCAAGCTACAGTACATTATATGCAGCTTATTTTTCACACTAAGTAAAGCTGAGACCTAGGCGAGTTGGTAAGTATTCATACTTGAGAACAGTGAAACAAATACGGGATAAGCGCCGGTCTCGTCCTTGTCCCGCCTCTGTTGCGCTGTTCCCCAGTATGAGCTTATTTTTCAGCGCAATCTATATCTAAAAGGTTATGAATAACAAGTACCTTGCTTGGAAACTGCACGATTGCAGTTGCTGCTGAAATACACTCCATGACGCATTAGGACTTTTCTTTTTAGCTTTTCTCTCAGCAGCGATTCTTGGTAGTCCGCCTGCCTCATTGCGCCTGTACACAGGTGCACAGAGTTGGTCTGCTGAAGCACGGCCTCCGCATCCTTTTCAGTCATCACTTGACACTCGCTCAGCAAAACACCTCTGGCAAATATCTTGCAGTTGGGGCCGGATGACGAGTGAAAAAACATGACGACCTTTTCTCACTTGACTTCTCCTTTCGAGGTCAAAAACGACGTGCAGTATATGACACCATCGTGATTGGGGAATTTGTGCATGCTCCAATATTTCGATGGCGTTTTCAGGCAGCACAAAAACTTCAGACTGACTTCACCGCTTCCTGAAACTTTCTGGGCATGTAGAGAGCTTTCGGAGTAAAGTTCTAAGCTGTATTGATGACTGGTGCCGGCATCAAGTTCGGCAGCGCCTTCACTGCCAGCGCACGACACTTTAGCCGGAACTTCACAGTGGCCTGGTCCTCTTCTTTTTCTAGGCGGTCTCTCCCGTGCTGCCTTTTTTGACAAGTACGTGGGCAAGTAAGGTAAAATAGTTGGGACTGCGTCGGCACGAAGAATCGGCTTCCACGTCGAATTCGTACTTCTTTTCCTTCTTTAGTGTGCACAAAGTCCCGAAGCACAAATTGCGGCTCAAAATGCAATTCACAAACCACGCACGTGTATTCCAGGGTTCTGTCCGCGCGGTGCAGATTCTTCTCGCATTTTTTTCGCAACTCTTCGTTCTTAGGGACTCCATATAATGATATCTTTGGAGCACCCTTCACGTGTACGTAACCCCTTCTACACCCAGGCGCGTAGCAGTGGTTTTGTCGGCGTTTAGACATGCTACACAAATTTACGCGATATCTTGGTCACATTCGGTGCGCACACTTTTTCCGCATGTTACTGGAGAACAAAAAGTCATAGACAAAACGCCAGCAGCACGACGTTTCAAGAAAACGCGATAATTAACGCAAGCACGCACGCACGCACGTGCTCCAACACGGTCGACACGGCCCGCTACAGTGAAGTTGACATCAGCGCCGCGCCGCGGCCTTTCGCTGAAGCAAAAATCGTTGACATTTGCGGCGCGCCCGTCAGTGGGAGCTTGGCTGGAGAGTAAGCCCACTACCCCCTTCTAGTACACTTTAGTTCATATGTCCGCCGATATGTAAGGCAGATACTGCGCCATATCATTGCCCCTAAAACCTGTTTTCATTTTCATACAGAGTCGTGCACAATCTATAGATTTATGGCCACACACTTTATTAGGCTTGTGTCTTTAGACAGTCTATAGATTACGAATATACAAAATTGAAATGTCTGCAGGAAAGCAATGCGTCTATAAGAAGTCTGAAGACTGTCTATAGACCAGTATTATGAGGGATGCAGTGAACCATCCTTGATTGCAGCGCTCATCCGTTTGTATGTGTGTTTCTTCCTAATGTGAATATGCTTCATGAGCTGCAGTTATGTGTGATTGCTTTGATTTCAGGAGCATTTCTTTCAAAACTTTATACTTGAACATCATCAGTGCTTGTTTACTACGTTGTCTTGTAGCCACTCCCGCATTAAAAGCTCGGCCTGCCGGGCTCTATTGTTTTGTGGGTTTAATGAATTATCCTTCAATCTAAAGAATCATTTGTGCTCAAGCACGCAACCGTACGTAATGAATACTTGTATGCCACTCTCGTTGGATACCTGAACAGCGCTGTTAGCGAAGGATTTAGCGGCAGAGATCGGTCGGATTTCGATTGAGGCGAAATTCTAGAGGCCTGTGTATGAGGAATGCATTGAAAGAATTAGAAGGGTATTCCAGTGTAGAGATGGGGATCAGTAGCGAACGCCTGGAGATCTTTACGCGTACAGGGATGTGTCAGCTATATTCGGCCTGGAACATGTTTCGAAGAACGCTGCAAAATTCATATTTGGATGAAAGGTGAACCACCACATCAATCGGTCGTTGTGGGAAGATGGCTAGCGCCAAATTACTCTATCGCGGCCTTAAAATCTGCGCAAGGAAGTTCTCATGGGCCTACTGGCAATGGAACCGATCGGTTGTCGTTCACACACCCATTTCTCGATATTGAGCGCCATATTGTACACTAACTGCTTTGCTAGGTTTTTGGCGCTGCTTGCGTGTTTATATGAAAACCGCTTATTTCCGACCTATTAGACCTTGCACTCCGCTGATTGAGCCGGCTTTTTATGTCAAATATGGATGAAAAGGTCTTAAAGCATTTTCATACCTGTTTGAATTTCAAAATTACATTCGTATTAACTACGGATTCCGCACACATATGCTAGGTCAGAGACCCTTAACATTTTGTGATTTTGTGCAGCAGCAAGACTCATGTGCCCCAACACTTTCAAGCGCCGGACAAAGGGAAATGATGCACCTACGTAACATTATACTATAAACCGGGCGCCGCAGGGATTCCATGGACGAGTCCACCGACGGTGCACGCAGTCAGAGCTTACAAACTCACTGTCTACGATCACTACACGCCGAGAAAAATTTGACTTTGCTGATTTAACCCTGACCCACTTATCCTTATCAATCCCGGAAGCTCGCATTCTTCGCTAATTACAATTTAATCTTATTAATACACCAGGCAAAATTTTTTTGCATGGTATACACATGTACACCTCACTGCTGGAACTGTTCACACGCATATGCAGATACAGAACACTGCCTTACAAAGCGCCAATCAGCCAATCAGCCGCGCTGCTTCCTGCCCCGTAGTTATTTCATCTATTTATTGTATTAATTTCAAATTACTGTAATCTCTCTTGATGTTGTAATAGTTATATATTTGTTTCACTATGTTTGGTGCCCTTTTTCTTTTTTGCAAAGTTCATTGCAACGTCTCTATTTTCCTTTGTTTTGTGAACGTTCGCTGTCTGCCAGGCGCTGCCACTCAAGCCCTTTGAGGCTTTGGTAGGCCTGATTTATGTTGTCTGGCAATTGACATGAATAAAAGTTCTATCTATCTATCTATCTATCTATCTATCTATCTATCTATCTATCTATCTATCTATCTATCTATCTATCTATCTATCTATCTATCTATCTATCTATCTATCTATCTATCTATCTATCTATCTATCTATCTATCTATCTATCTATCTATCCATCCATCCATCCATCCATCCATCCATCCATCCATCCATCCATCCATCCATCCATCCATCCATCCATCCATCCATCCATCCATCCATCCATCCATCCATCCATCTATCTATCTATCTATCTATCTATCTATCTATCTATCTATCTATCTATCTATCTATCTATCTATCTATCTATCTATCTATCTATCTATCTATCTATCTATCTATCTATCTATCTATCTATCTATCTATCTATCTATCTATCTATCTGTCTACCGCCTATCCTTCCCCCCCACTCCCCCTCCCACAGCGTGGCCCATCTGGCTCGCTTCCTGGGATCTGAACCTCCCACGCGCCTTCGTCACCTTGGTCCAGGACATAAAGGCTGTTTCAATAGACGCGTTACAGCACCACAACCTCGTAACATGCATTTTTGCGTGCGGATTTTCCATGCAGGCGAAACGCAGAGGCATCCGTGAGCTGTGCGATGTCGTGCACGTAAAACATCCCCAAGTGGTCGAAATTTTTCCGGAGCCCCCACTATGTCTCCTCTTTATCTTTTGAATCCAAAAGCTTCACTACCCCAGCTTTTCCTGTCGTCAGGGAGGCCGCAAATTTGACCTTGAATGTAGATAGAGGCATGTGTGGCAGCTAGTTTTACTTTGAATGTAGCTATAGGTGGAACAAGGAAGCGACGCCTGTCTCATATATCTCGGTGGACAGCCGAACCGCGCTCGTAAGGGAAGGAAAATGAAATAAAAATTGGTTTTAAGGAAAAGAAATTTCACGTCCCATATATCTCGGTGGACACACGAATCGCTCCATAAGGAATGGAATGTGATATAAAGTTGGTTTTAAGGAATGGAAATGACGCCTGCTTAACATTGCACCATTCCCTTTCCTCCCAAAACAATTTCTTTTTCGATTTGGCTTTCTGAAACTATCTCCAGGGTTTCCGCTTCGTTTGGAAACGGATTTCGTTCAATATCTCCGCATACAACGATCAATAATACAGTTGTATATATCACCGAAGCTTTATTGAAGATGTACTGTCTTTAATGACCACCTTTATTGTAGTTTCGAAGAAAGCAATACATTTAAGAAATAAAAAAATGTATACGCGTGTGCCAGCATGGCTATCTATGGAGACCGCAAGTCGGTCGACCGAAAGCGTAGCTACAGAGATGCGGCTTTTCGCTTTCGACCAGTTCGAACCTCACCGCGGCGGCTGCGTTTTTATGGAGGAAAAACGCTAAGGCGCCCGTGTGCTGTGCGATGTCAGCGCACGTTAAAGATCACCAGGCGGTCGAAATTATTCCGGAGCCCTACACTACGGCACCCCTTTCTTCCTTTCTTCTTTCACTCCCTCCTTTGTCCCTTCCCTTACGGCGCGGTTCCGGTGTCCAACGATATATGAGACAGATACTGCGCCATTTCCTTTCCTTCAAAAACCAATTATCATTATTGTTATTATTATTATTATTTCGACCAGGTTTAACCAGAGCTAAACCAACCGCAATTTTGTTGCGAAAGCAACGCTAAGCCAGCCAGCGAGCCATTTCGGCTCGTCGCGCACTTCAGCCGTATGCCGTGGCGGACAAACCACCTTGAGCAGCCGTTGCCTAGCAACACCGCAGCTGCGCTGTAACAGATGGCGCTTCCGTCGCCTCTCGCTGCACCAGATGTACTCTCTGCTGGGGTAGAGGGCGAGGGGGGGTCGACTCGCGTGAGGTATATATATATATATATATATATATATATATATATATATATATATATATATATATATATATATATATATATATATATATATATATATATGTGTGTGTGTGTGTGTGTGTGTGTGTGCGTGCGGTTCGCCTTAGTGTATTGTAGCAGGATTACCTGCAACGTGATTTAATATCTGTGTCCTTGGATCCAAGATATTAAACATATTTTTCGAATATGGCGGAGTGCTAGATGCACTCTGGTAATCGGTCCGCCCGGAATTGCACTGATTCCCGTACCGGCATTTGGCCTAAAGGCCTATCAGTGCGGCCCTTTTTATTTCTATCTTTCCTCTCCTATCTTTTAATACTCCTACTTTCGGCACGTGGCAGCGAGCGTGGATCCACTTGAGCCAGTAGGCAGGCATGTGCGCTTTCCTTTCGATCTCATTATGATACATCGTTCTGGCGCACGAAAAACACGGACGAAGGAAGAACAGACACACAATCGTCTGTTCTTCCTTCGTCCGTGTTTTTCGTGCGCCAGAACGATGTATCATAATGCGACTGTGAACCAACTAGCCCAGCTGTCTACGCTTACCTTTCGATCTTCCTGGTAGCAGCAGAATTAGTGTATTGCAGCCGTTAAGCCTGGACTCCATGTACGCGGAAACTCACGCGAACGCGAAGGCGACGGCGGCAAGCGACGATCGACGCCGTCGCGCGAAGCAAAATGCATGTGTAGCTTGCCGCGTCGCCCAGATCTGCATCCACAGAAAATTTCGCTCGTCGCCCGGAAGTCCCCCACGCGACTGGCCAATCAGAGCCCCACAAAGCCGTTTCCGGTTTGCCCATGGTTTCTCACGGGTACATCTCACGAAACCAGCGCGCCGTCTTGGTCATCGCCAGCGTTGAGAAAGTGGTTGGTTTTGTAGCTGAGAGGCAGACCCGCATGATTTACATAATCTACTTGTTGAGTGCGGAGGGCTAACCGCATTTGGAGCGGACTACGCGAGCGGGCGTACTGCAGGGAGAGATGCGTGTCGGGCCGTGGGTACCGGCGCTCGATCCACCGTGCCGCTGCACTCCAACTGTATATACGTGCATGAACACTCGCGGCGTGCATTATTGGTATATTATAGTTTGTTCACTTACAATCAGATTGCAGTGACAGTTTATGGGATTGTTTTTACTAAGTCGGAGGGCACAGTCACCGAACGAAAGCACACTTCCCCGTGAATCCGTGACATGACTTCGTCTCCGCAAGCACGCCGTTGGTTATCTCCACTGCCACTACACCGCTGCCGTGTAGAAAATATAGGCACACACAAAATTTTGAGAGAGAGAACAGGTACGGGCGTGTTTCTGAGCTTGAGTGCTCCAAGCACGGAGTCCGCTGCGCAAGTCGGAGGTGCGCGTCGCCTGCCGCCTTCGCTTGCATGGAGGTTGCCCACAAGCCACGGAGATAGCGTCGCCGTGCCGCCTTTTCGCGTCGCTTGCTCTTTCGCGCTTATGGAGTCCAGGCTTTATGAAAGGCGCGAAAGGGACGCAAAAACGACAGAACGAAGCGAGGAAGAGCCAACACGCTCAAGAGACGCCAAAAGAACGCGCCGCACGACTCGAGAAGCGTCGTAACGAAAATGCGGCTAGACGAAGTCGTGCCACGTCCCGGAGTGACTCTTAAACTGCGGAAGAGACCGCTTTGAGTTCTCGAGAGTACCGGAATGAGACGGTGCGTAGACGACGTGCTGAGGGAACGAAGCTTTCGCAATTCAACTAGGGTTAACCACAGGTAAATCAGAGCCAATTCTTTTCTTTCGCTTCCATCTTCCCTTTCCTTACGGTGCGGTTGGGGTATCCACCGAGATGTGGGACGATTAGTGCATCAGTTCCTCTCTTCAAAAATTATCTGTGGTTTAGCTCCTGCTGAACCTGGTTAGAGCGCGAAGGCAGCGCTGCATTGGGCAAGTAGACGCGGCTTGGCGTCGGTAAGGTTGAGAAAATTGAAAATCGATTTTAAGGAAAGGAAATACGCAGTAACTGTCCCACATATTTCGGTGGGCACCCGAAACGCAACGGAGGGAGTGAAAAAAGAAATTAAGAAAGAGGTGCCGTAGTGGTCGTCTCCGCGATATCTTTAAGGAACGGACAGAAGGTACGTTCGGACCAGCCCCTAGGGAATCGATTCTTTACCAGTAAGGGGTCTGTACGGGATCACCCTTGAAATATTTTTTTCGTCTCATATAAGTTGCTTCCATCCATCCATCCTTGCAAATAGTAGTAGTAGGTGTTTAATGTGAAATAAAAACAAAAAGGAAGGTAAAAGGTTTTTGTTAAATGCGACATCTGCCATCACTATGGCGGCGGCCCTGAGCTGGGGCAGCGAAAATAAAGGATAGAAGGTAGTTTGGAGAGTGAAATGATAGAAGTGAGGAGACAGTAAGAAAGGATACACGGAACGGTGATAAATACACTATTTGCATAATACATTTGTCCAAGTTGCGCGTGTGGATAGTTGATAAAGGAAAGGAAAAACACACGCGCACAACACTGCACACAACAGCTTGGGTGCGGTGCCCAGCTGATAAATGTATCCTTCAAAGTTAGAAAATTGATTTTTTGGGGGAGGGAAATGGCGCAGTATCTGTCTCGCATATCGGCCGAGACCTGAACCGCGCCTTAAAAAAAGTGATAAAGGAAGGACCGATCGTTAAGCCCCAACTCGATGAACACTTCCGAGGCGTACACGCGAAGCGCCTACGCGCCTAGCGGCGCGCCGCGACGGACGTCGAAAGCGGTGCGAATCTCCATGGCCAGTTGCTGGCGCGCGCTTGTGCTCGCGTATCGCTCGCGCTGCCGTATCGTTTCTAGACTGCATAGGCTAAAATCGGCCGAAACTTTTCGACTGCCACTTGAAGCGTTTAGCTTTTTAAAGCGGCAGGAGAAGTAAATCTATTTATATACTGAATTGTAGTTTGCACAATAGGTTTTTATGCAAACGCGCACACATCGCCTCGCAGTTTTCTTCGGTGTTTATCGTAATCTGCAGCACCATCGACATAGCATCGGTTGGATCCCAGTTCAGCTCTTTGGTATTGCGCTCCCCTCCAAGCATCATTATTTGCAATAATGCCAGCGATGTGTGCACGAAGACGAGTTTTACTGCTTGTGATAAGAACAGCCCTTCAGCTCATTGTGAGGAGGAGGCAGGAGCGTCGCCAGCGGAGGAGGCACCGCTGGTGGGTTCGGCCCGCGTTCGTGGCGCGCAGGCAAGAAGGCCGATATCACCCTACGGTAAGTATCTTCGTTTCCTCTGTAAATGTAAAAGGTCGGTGTAGAGTATTGAAAAGACATTTAGCGCAACAGTTCGGCGGCTTAGTGGTTAAAACATCCGACCCCTATGCCGTAGGCGCGCTGTTCGGTCGCCAGTGCCGCCGGGTACCCACTATGATACACTGGGTACAGAGATCCTTTCCCCCTGTTCTGGTGGTAGGCTTCTCTGCATTAATCTGCTTGGAAAATGTGCCTTTGACTGCACCTTGTGCAAAGAAGAATGCTTTGTCCCGTGGGGCTATATCATCAATGGTTTCATTGCGTCTACACTGTGCAGTCACTTATAGGTCCCGTAACGACAGCGGACGTGATCTAGCTAACAGGTTAAAGCCACGCAACAGCAAATATTGCTACATTTTGTGGTACTGTGCAGTGGTACGTGCGGACGGAATTCCAGCAGCAGGTACATTGTCGGCTGTGCACTGTGAGAAAGAAAAGTTCGCCGCTGTTGCAGCTGTGTCCAAAATGAACAGCAACTGCCACTCTGTGACAACGAACCCAAACTGAAACAAACATAACTGCTTGGAATTGAGGTGTAATGGTTAAGAAAAAAAAGCCAGCTACCAATACGCCATCATACATGTTTTAATGTTCTGTAGTGGTGTCCACACATACCGTTAACATAAGAAGTGACATTCAACAGCGGGAGTGGGTGGGAGGGGTTTGTGCCAAAAAGGAATGGAGGCTTTGGTGCAGGTGGAACTGCAGTGTCGGTAGTTGCTGTTTGATGGGACTAAAATAGCAGTCATGTTCGATCTGAACTGAATGCTAGGCACTTAGTGCATATATATATACACTCTTGAAAGCGTTGGATGATAGTTTGCCTCCAAGTGAAGCGTTGAGAGTATATATATATATATATATATATATATATATATATATATATATATATATATATATATATATATATATATACTCCCTGTCTTTCCCTCCTCCTCTTTATCTATCTATCTGAAAGCATTGAGTACCACTTGGAGGCCAACTATCATCCACCGTTGGAGATGTGAAGCAACTCGGATGAAGTACGCTCCAAAGTTCTTCGTTGCCAACAGAGATACATAAAAAAGGCAAAGGAGTTTCACGTCAGCGTATTCTAACATTGGCAACTGACGAATAAGCGCGGTCTTCGAAAGTTGGGGCTCCTCTCGGTAGTCTCTGGGGCACATCGCTATTGCAAAACAGTGTCAGGAGAACCAAGGGGCATGAAAAATTGGCTGCTTCTGCACTGCTCGTGCAGAAGTGTAGTGCCTGCATCGCAGAGACTCTTTGAGACTCATCGCAACTTTGAAATAATAAAGCTAGTGAGGCAGAAGGGCAGCACTGACATTGACAAGATGCAGCTTTGAAAAAACATCAATAACTCAGCTGGCATAAATAGTATGCACACGCTGTCAGGTCGTCAGGCCACAACTTTCACTTGTGCAATCAATGTCCCTTGAATGCTTCTTGTAGTGAAGAATTCAAGAAGTAAGCTTTTCTCCAATCAGAAGAAACTTAGCAATTCAAGGCCCTTTGGACTTTAATAGCATCGTGATATCTCCACTGTGCGGCTTAAATGAAAATCTTTGACCCTGAAGACTTTTCACAGACACTGTACACAACAAGGCTGATTCATTCAGTCACAGAAACCACCCACAATAGTTGTGTTGTAATAGCGCATCACAGTGTATTGCAGTCATGCTGTCTGGTTTTTACTTGTTCGCATAACAAACCACATATTTTCCCTCTACAGATGCGTCGCATGCGTGAAGGTGACCATGAATTTTTCCGAAAGTTTTTCCGGATGACTCATCCCCAGGATTATAGACCATGCGCCTCGAAAAACAGGTCGCGCCATCTCGCGACAGCCGGCGGCGCGGCGGCGCGTAACTCAAAGGCGACGAAAAATAAAAATTGATATTTCGTCGCGCATAACAGTTAGAAATTAGCTCTCTCGCCTAGATGTTAAATGCATCTTAAAGTTTCATTTAGTCGAGTTTCTTCGATTTAGCTTACATATTGCGGTTGCCATGAGCAATGATCTATGACAGCATGGAGCCTATGGCGAGGTCCTGAAAAATACCCCACTTGACTTCAATTTATCGCTCACTACAGCCCTACTTTAAAATATATCGACAAGCTCTAGCAGGTTCACGTAGGGTAATGTCCTACCTTTAAGGAAGTATAAGGTATTTTACATTTCAATGGCGTAAAAGTCTTCCTGCGCTATTTCACTATTGATCATGCATCATCAGCTTTTTTCATGAAACGTGTGGCGCCCTCTCTCGGTGCGTTGGAAAGGCACACGTCCCCGCTCGCGGCCGGGCTCGAGTGGCGGAGGCGGCTCGATTCCGGCCGTGCCCTGCTACAGTGTCCCTGCTTTGGTAGGTTGCTTTGGGAGGTTGAGCCTGCCGTACGAATGCGCAGTTTTATCAAAAGTGCCCCCATCGGAGGGAGGCTATGGCCATGAGCTGCTACATAAAATGCTACAAGAAAGCGTGTGCCTTCTATGAGGTATATAGAGGAAATTATAAGAAGACTCTTTCGCTTGACAGGTACATTTTTCATTAAGCGCGTGCAGTGACCACACCGGCATAGGTGATAGTGGAATTGCGTACGCAATAACAGTGCCAAGCAATGAAGCTTCTAGGTACTTTCGTTCAAGCAGTGAAAATTGTAATTCCCGGACGCTCATACTTAGAGCTCACTCACCGATACTTGTATGTGGTTCTTGCACTGTGCATTCAAAATTGTAAAATCGTGTCTTAATGTCTACATTTCAACACTCATGTTATTAGCCTCAATAGCAGAAAGCTATTCCAATCTTTTGTCGATGTGGTGCAAGTGCAGCAAGGATGCGTTGAAGTGAATGTTGCATGTGTTGCACATAAGAGGCGGCAAACCTGATGCTGCGTTTTATGCCAGTAGGTTATTTGTCCTATGTAACAATTAGTAGTGTGGTAGTTCACATTTTTGTCTAGGTTGGTAAAGTGCTTCTCACGCTTCGATCGTTCGCCGTCGAGAAGGGGTTTACCATTGCTGTAATCGATGCTAGTTTCGGCAATTCTGTCAAAGATGTACGTGAAGGATGAACCGCTAACGAAGACTTCATAGAGTGGCATGCTGGGAACTATTCTGAAGAGTGTGCCATCAGTTCGGCAAGCCAGTAACTACGCCGTTACCCAGAGCAGCAATCAAGAGTTAAACTCTAGTTAAATGTTCTTGATTATAATTTAAATCTGCTAAGAAATGAACAGAAGTTATTGTCGGATAACACGATGTTTACAAGATTACTGGTTTTCTCTAGTACGGTGACTCGGCGCTCCACCCAACCCCTTTGTGCAATGCGCCGCTAGCGCGATTCATTAGCGACAGGACGCTACATGCTCGCGGCCCTGAATATGCAGTGAATTTACCGTGTTGCGAATATGTGCAACAATACCCATAAGCACTTTCGCACGAGTGGCGCGAACAAATTTTTTTTTTGCATAAGTTCCAACCTACCCTCGTTTTTTTTTTCTGCCGCTCTCCTATCTACTTTTCGCTATCCTCTCTCTTTGCTTTTAATTCCACCGGTTGCAGTTCCAGTGCTTGAGGGATTAGATAGCAATCGCTGGGCTGGCAACATTTTTTAGCTTCCTTTTTGTATTCTCGTAAGTTGTTGTTGCCTCTGAAGCTGTTGGCAAACTTCTACTTCTTGGATGTGTGACTCCCGGGGAGTTAGCGCGGCTTTTTAAGCGCACAAACCGCGGGAGTCAGAAGAGGGAGTCGTTTCCACGGAACGATCCAGCGACTTTTAAATGTGCCATGCATCTCCATGTTCCTGGTGCTGGCTCCCTTCCCCTGTCGAGCGGGCGAAGAGAATTTCAAGCCGTGGAGAGAAGGGGTTGGGGGGCGATGAAAGAACAACTTAAACCGCGAAGAAAAGTTCGGGGAACCTGAAATAGCTTCAAGCCATGAAGAAAAGAGCCACCGAGAGCCCGGCGATCCTTCCATTGTTATAAACCGGACCCCCCTTCCAACGCGTACACGAGCGCCCGCGCGCTGATGCCGACATCTAGCACGGACGCCTCACCTAGGCTTGCTGGCGTCTCCTGCAGTGCGCATGCGCAGACCGGTTTCGGCTTACGCTAAGAGCGCGGACGCTGAGCGCGTACGCCCAGGAAGGGCCATTCGAGTTGGCGCCTCTAGGCCTTTTTTGGGGTGGGATGACTGTCTTTGAAGTGGCACAGGAGGCCTCCGATAATGATGTCCGGCTTGTGTGTAGTTTGCATCCCTTCCTTTCTGAGAACACTGGCCACGGTTTCGCAGACACCCTTTACGTACTAACTGCATACGCGTTTTTGCCACCAGCGTGTCCTTAGCATAAGCATATCGAGTTGTTTTCGTTGCATCCTTTTCAGTTTTAGATGATACATCGAGTGAAGAATCTTGGGTATCCATTGCCTAGAAATGTTTTCTTTTGCTGATGATGAGTTTTAATGGCGCACTGGCAACCTCGCACCAAGCGCAATGGGTTGAAGTGTTTTCTTCAACACAATGTTAGGTGGAAGACCATTTTCCGAGCACTTCAACTCAAAGAAACCAAGCGCCAGGCTTTGAGAAAACTTCTACCCATTGGAAATCAGTGGGTACACGGCGACACTGCGGAACGAATCACACACCGTCCTTGAGCCGCATGCTCAAAGCGATGTGTCATTGCTGTTGTCGCTGATTTTAAAACAAATATGCAAGAATTGGGAATCGTCTTAACCAAAACTTGCTTGAATTCCACCCTACCCTTAGGGCACAATTTTCAGCACTGTTCCTCCCAAAAAGGCTACGGGAACAAGACGCACAACACGCAGCATCAAACGGATGAAGAACGTGGAGAGGCGGTAACGGAAAGGGCCAAGGATGATTTGAGCAGGTGCATAGGTACGGAGAAATTCTTTTTCAAGAGCTACACGGCAGCCTGTAGTAGAATGGTAAGAGGGAGGAAGAAAAGGACTGTGGGGAGGGGTCTCCTGCTGTTCCTTTTACCTGCCTTTCTTGTTTTTTCTCCTTTTACTTTTCCTCGAATCGTGGAACGCAGTCCATGGTTGCTTTTTGGATGCGGTATGTTTCTGTTCTCTATGGTGCGAAGCACGAGCTGCACGACATAGTCGGCACCTCTGCGAAAACGGCCCGGAAAGGTCATGGACGCACTCTTGCCTCCAGGCTGTTACAAAAAAAAAAACTTACAACCGCTAATGTGTCAGTCCTGGCAAAGGGTTTTCTCCACACGCAGACAAAAATCTCCCAAAAAAGACATCAGAATTTCTGCAGAAGATTCTTTACTGCCTTCCGCCAAACTAAGTAATTCCACCAGCCTTGTTAAAAGCACAGCGCATGGCACAGGTAGACAGTGCCACCAAAATCAATTTCGGACGAGTTAGTGTGGTTACGCCAGTTGCAACTAGGAGTGCTAGCACTTCGGTTTTCAGTGCTGTTTCAGTGTTCGGTTCCGTTGCGCATAGATGCAGCTGATGAAGACGACGATATCCAAAATACAGCGCAAGAGATTGGTATTTTATGACGCAGAATGTTCGGCTGCGGCGGTGTGGCAGTCGACGGCGGCAAAAAAGCGCTCCGCTGCCGCCGACGCCGGCGAATCGCCCGGAAAAACACTCCATGCGGGCCACGCTTAACGCAGTAACCAGCAAAACGTATGCGTTCTCGCCGCCTCGGGTTCGAAACTCACTCGCGGCCGTAAAACATTTTCGATTATTTTATTTCAGGTCAAGTAAATTTCAGACATACAAAGAGGCCACGTCGAAATCCAAAATTGAAGCCTCAGTGCTGCAATGAAAAATGCCTTTGTTCGCTTCTCCGCGGGTTCGACTCCCATTCGTGGATATTTGTGATTGCCTTTTCTTCCTCTTTTTTTCTATGCTCGGGACGAAGTGGACATACATAGGCAAGAGATAATTTTTCTAGGCTCTCAACGTCCGGATTAGTGCTTGCGCACTTATAGCTGCCGATGGAATAATTTTAGACAGCCCGAATGACAGCTCAAAGAAAGCATTTGTAGAAATTCGCGTACCGGGCATGGCTACGACTTGAGGTGAGAACGTATCTATAGCATGAATGATTAGAGCTGCATTGATAGAGCATGCTGCTAGCGGTGGTGAAAAGGAAGAAGCGGATGGTTTGAGCGGCCGTCGCCCCTCACGCTCTCCTAACAACGTACCTTAATTCCCTGATCCTTATGAACGATAGATATATATGATGTATTCCTAGTTGTAACGAGGCTAGGTGTAACGAGGCTTGTTGTAAATCTAGTTTTGACGAGGCTGAAAACGAAGCAAGCGAAGTTTCTTTTCGAGCTGAACGATTCGCGGATGAGTTGTCGTCACGTATGATGCTATCGAAATGAACTGCTTACGTAGCGGCGACATTTTTCTTATTTTAAAGTACTATAATTTACCTATTACTGAGCGTAGTTCATTTGGACGTGGTTGCATCTGAGCTCTGACAACCTGAATGTGTTCAGCGGAAAAAGGAAAAACAAATTATTAGAGCTTTCAGTATATTTGAGTTTCTTGCAGGAATGTTTCGACTCAGAGAGTAAAAAAAAACTATGTTATCACGACGTGAATTTTATTTGATCAAGAGCCGACTAAAATTACCTGTTGCAGTTGAAATGATTTCATCTGTAAGAGTGAAGACTCGGAGCGGGTGGTAGGCCCTTGGGGAAGAATTACATCTCCAGTTAGCATCAGCAAGCAAGCCATTTAAATATATTGAAATAGTTCATAGTAACCGTTTTGATCACAGGTGGGTACTGGGAAGGAAACCAATAAAAGGAAGCGTTTTTCGCTTCTTTCAGATTTAGTAGGAATGTACGCGTATACTAAACCGTAAGCACCGACCAGAGAGACATGTAACCAGTAACGTTTTATGGTTCTTACGTTTTCCGCTTCGGTTCTATTTTATGCATTATTTGGGCTTGGTATTTGTTATTGCGCGTTTCTCTTAGTTTTATGGCACGGCTGTGCCTTGAAGTTTCTACTTTATCACCGCGCTTTTCTTTGGCGCGCCGGGCATCTTCCCGGGCGTTTGCTAGGAGCATGCTTTGTTTGAGTCGTTTATTGTTCGTAACTATTTCTTTTTGTCTTCTTAATGCTGCATATTCACAGGCTAAGTGTACTTAGCTGTGACGGTTACGGGTATTCTCATGTGTGCATAACTTTAACCGAAAGTTTGTCTTTATGTTGATTTGTATCTGCTGAGCTGTTGATTTTCTGTTAATCGTCCATGACTCCCATGATTTTTATGGAAAAGCCTAATGTCTATACGGCACTCTTGTAATAAAAGGAAGTTGGTGCTGCATGTGTGTGGTGTAGTCTTCGCTGCAGCATGTCTCTCCACGATGGCGAAGCTGTAGGACTGGAAGATATATTTGCAGCATGTGTAGAATTATTTGGTGATCCTAAACATCTTCACAAAAACAGCGCGTACGAAAGTGCGGATCGCAAGGGCACGCTGCATGCTATGATCCCGTCAATATAGTTGTTTGAAAATACACAGACATACTATCGGTTAGCAAAAGACAAAAACCAACGCAAATTTGGCTGCGGCACAATGAAAGACATTTAAAACTAAAAAAAAACCTCTCATTTACGGCAAACGTTATCACGACTGCGGCTTTCAAAACCACTGAAGGATTTCTGTGCTAGGACAGGCTTAGTTAGGCTTTTTTCTGGGCGCTGTACAAAGTGACACTGAAAGGCACGCACTAACGGTGCTACTGTTCCCTAGTCAAAGGTGATTCGGCCAAGTCCGGGAAATCAGCTTCGAAGGCGCAGCAAAGGTGTCTGCATTGGTGGAAGGGGTGGGTGGACAATTTTCAATTCTCAGAAAATAAGAATGGTTTAGCCGGGGCGAACACATGTGCATGGAAGAAACACACGCCAGAAGTGGAAACGTTTTGCATTCCATACGTGAAAGGCGTGATCGAGACGCTGGCACGCATTCTCGGTAAAGAAGGGTGCTAACAACGCACAGTCTATTGAGTGGCTTTACGACTACCACCATCGGACGCCTTCTCCCCCCCCCCCCCCACCCCAAACGGCCGTCACCCAAAAGAAAGGGCCCAAGAGGTTGTATACCAAATGTCCTGCTCGGTCTTCCCGGAATCGTACATAGGGGAAACGAAGAACTTCGCCGAAATAATGAGGCAACACAAAGCGGACGTCCGACAAATGAACCGTGACTGCAGCGCTGCGGCCGAACACTGCGAGGCATGCGACCACCGAATGGACGTTGACGGCACTAATGTACTGGAAACCGAAGCTAACCCGCACAGCAGGCTTCTACTTGAGTCGTGGCACATCCAACAGACAGGGAAGAATGTTAATCGCTCCCTGGGGACACTTCCCGCTTCTTACATCCATGGTTTGCAGCCACTGACCCGGATGTCTTCAACACGAGGGCTTAAAAAGCCGAGGTTCGAACCATCCGAGGATTTGTCGGCAGCCGGGCGCCGAGATGCGCCGATTTCCCTGTTAATCCCCGTCAGCAGGAAGCGTGCATGGCGAGGCAAGCGGGCGTAGACCGGCGAAGGCAAAGACCGAGCCAGAGGAGCCAAGACGTTTTCCCGAAACCGCCCGCCCCCCTTCGCTCGTCTAAGGAAACCACCGCAGTGATAGCGTAGCATAGCGCATGGTCAGCGCGGACGCGGCAAGCAGACGCCGCGTCTAAGCCGCGACGGCGTCGAAGTCAGAGGATGGGGCATACCAACGGGTCCCGAGAAGCGGGCCTGCTTAACGAAACGCTGAAGCGTGTTCAGAGGCAGCAACGACAGGCTGGCGCCTCTTTCCAGATTTTGCGGGGACGCCAGTCAACAGTCGTCCCGAAGACGAGTAGTCTACTACTCGCAGCGGTAGCGATCGGTTGAATATCGGTAATTGGCGTAAAGCTGGGAGCCGCATGGGAATGTTTTGATGTATTTTCATATGTTTCTCTTTTTACTTTTTAAGGGAGAGAGTTTGAGTAATACTGTGGAAGAATGGGGCGTGGCACGTAAACCTGTTGGCCCAAGCATTTCGAGGGTTCATTCCCGGAATTACATTTTCTTATAGCAATTTAGATGTGCTGTGTATTTCAGGGAGAGGGTTTGAACCTTGCCGAAATTGGAGGGCGTGCCATGAAGTTTGTAAACCAATGATGGGTTAGTTTGCTGTTGATTGGGCGATGCAAGAGGTGGGCCGGGTTTCTAGGTCTTTAAAACCAGGGTCTGGAGCCATGGGAGATCGTTCTGAGCTAGATTTAGATCCCTTGCGTCTTCGGCGGTGCCAATGAAGGAAAATTTTCCCTTAGCCAGTTCCATGTAACCGCCATCGCCCCCCATACACCTTGCCCTCGTCTCTCGCATCCTTTAAGCTCCTCAGGACCTGGCTGTCTCGCTACTGTCTGTCATCAGCTGCATCTGGTTAGCCAGTTCCCTGCGTCCATTGACTTTCTTCTGCTGAAGTTTTGATGTACCACCTGGTCAAGAGAGTCATTGCCAAAACGGTAAGTAACAACCTTCCCAAGCCATTTCTTTAAGCACCTCGGTCCATGTTACGTTTTGTGTTTGTTTGCATGTCCCGATTACACAATTCAGGGCGGTCTGTAGAGCTTGTTGGCAACTTTTTTTTAATTCCTACAGCATGACAAGCGTAGAGCTTACATGCGTGTGCAATCACTGTGGATTTGGTTTGTGTGGAAGGAATGTCACGGAAATTCAGTGTGGGGACATCGTTTCGATTAAAGAAGATAAGAGGCTTAGGCAGAATTCGACAAAACCACTAGGTTGCGAACCAAACGCGCTCGAGGCCACAAGCACGCTTTGGTGTTTTGGGGAAAGGAAATGGCGCAGTATCTGTCTCGCATATCGGCGGACACCTGAACCGCGCCGTAAGGGAAGGAATAAAGGGGGGAGTGAAAGAAGAAAGGAAGAAAGAGGTGCCGTAGTGGAGGGCTCCGGAATAATTTCGACCACCTGGGGATCTTTAACGTGCGCTGACATCGCACAGCACACGGGCGCCTTAGCGTTTTTCCTCCATAAAAACGCAGCCGCCGCGGTCGGGTTCGAACCCGGGAACTCCGGCTCAGTAGTCGAGCGCCCTAACCACTGAGCCACCGCGGCGGGTAATGATCTGGGAACAAGAACAAACAAAGGACGCGTCTTCGTTTGGAGCTATCCACGAGGGCCACGATTAAACATTAATTCTTTCGCATTCCATGATTTCACAAGCAGTCTTCAGTGTCCTCAAAATTTCTTCATTTTTTTTCTGACATATAACTGCGAATTTGTAAAGATAATACTTGTACATAGTTCCTGACCACTCTCCCTCCTGTAGTTTATGGCTATAGTTATTTCATTTCTCTAATCTGCCATATATCCCTTTATTTGCGCTGCCCCAGCTCAGGTGCTCGCAGCAGGAAAAATCTTTCCCTTCTTTTCTTTTTATTATTTGGATAAAATCACCGCTACTACTACTACATAGAATTGGCACCCATCACAGTTAGCATTCAACATTGCACATGCGACACGTGACACGCCGCCGCGGTGGCTAATTGGTTATGGCGCTCGGCTGCTGGCCCGAAAGATGCGGGTTCGATCCCGGCCTCGCCGGTCGAATTTCGATGCAGGTGAAATTCGAGAGCCCCATGTACTATGCGTTGTCGATGCATGTTAAAGAACCCCAGGTGGTCGAAATTTCCCAAGCCCTTCACTACGGCGTCTCTCATAGCCTGAGTCGGTTTGGGGCGTTAAACCCTCATAAAACAACGACCATAAAAAATGTACACAACGATCATTCGTTCATGTTTATAGCATGCAAACAGCTTAAGGCCCTTGCTTACATGGTGCTAATTGCGGTTTACGTAGTGCTCTCATATTTTATTAGGCAAAATTACAACATTTGGCCAGAAAAAAGCAGTACAGGGAGACGTCGGAGCAAATGTATTATTATTGTAGTATATAGTAATGTATTATTGTAGTATGTAACAATGTATTATTATTGTAGTATTGTAGTAAATGTAGTATTATTATGCAAGGCACTGCAGATAATTTAGCGAAGCCTAAAGCGATAACATGCAAAGGTCCGAATAATGCAGAAATACAGCAGGCGCCTTCTGCTGGACATAATATTTCTGAAGTACGTAATTAACAAGTAGCGCTATCTGTCTTGTTATTCATAACTTTAGCTCAACATTTTCAACATAAATGTAGACCAAGTGAGGACTTTATTTACTAATGTACGCATGCCAGTGTTACCGGATACGTTGTCATTCACAAGTAGACATGATGCAAAGCATGCAAGGCGAGCGAATTAAAGAGGAATCGCTCGTGGGCGGTGTAAAACGGTATAGCATACCTACTGACAGAGGAGTGAAGCGGCAAGATTTGACACATAAAAAAAAAACCTGCAGCTGGTTCGCTTTCCCATCTCGAGGAATAAAAATAAGCGCACAACAATATGTTTGGATAGAACAGATGACAACCTAAACCTTGCAAGTGCAGAATATTTGCAGCGCGCGCATTTGTTTCTTCAAGCTTTCCTTAGCATTAGCTGAGCGACTCTGAATACCAGGTGTTACCTGGAAGACGTTTCAAAAATATGCGTTTTGACTTTAAAATATGGCTTTTACGGCACAGTATTACCAGTGTGAATTGTTTCCGGTGAATCGTTTTAACTATTCAGCTGGTTAACTAGATTTTAATAATTAACTTTTAACAATTGCAGATAGGCGCTTAGTCGTAATTTTAGATTTGTAGCCGGTAGTTAGTAATAGCCATATAAGTTTTTAGAATTTCCAAAACATGGTTACCTTTGGCCATATGGATCGACAAAATTTGGCTGTTTCTACTAGTTACGCGCACTTGAAAGGTTTCTTTGCTTGCATGCTTTCGAAAGCGCGTGTATTTTGGCGCTAACTGGTTCTTGAAAATTGGCTTTTGAGGAGAGGAAATGACAAAGTAACTGTCCCGCCTATCTCGGCGGACACCCGAATTGCACCGTAAGGGAAGAGATGAAGGAGGGAGTTAAAGAAGAAAGGAACAAATAGGTGCCGTTGTGGAGGGCTCCAGAATAATTTCGACCAACTAGGGATCTTCAAAGCGCAGTGATATTGCACAGCGCATGGGTGCCTTTTGCGTTTCGCCTCCATAGAAGTGCAGCCGCTGCGGTTGAGTGCCAACCCGGGTACTCCGGCTCAGTAGATGAGCACCTTAACCACTGAGCCATCGCATGATGTAGCCAAATTTTGTGGAGCCACTGCGATGAGGGTAATCGCGTTTTCGAAATTCTAAAAACTGATACGGATATTAGTAACCTACCTCTAACTGCAGCTTGGCGCCTAAATAATAGTTAAAAGTTAATATCAGAATTAGTAAACCAGCTTCCTCCCGGTTTACTGCCTGTTAACTACTGGGTAACTACCGGTTAGCTACAGTTTGCGGGCACTGGTATACTATGCCGCAAAATTCATATTTTAAAAGCGAAAGCTTTTCCTCCTTTCGTCGGAGCGATTTCGCCGTCACCTCACGTTTGATCTTGAACGTCCTTGCTGCGCCGCTGCCATAGCAACCCAGCAAGTGACTTCGCCGCGCCGCCAAGCCTAGTCTTCGCCGTCTCTGCGCAGGGGCTCCACAGCCGTGCAGCGGCTGCTGCCTGACCACGTTATCTAGCCGAGTATCAGCTCGATAAAAAAATATTAGCTGTTGCTCAACTACTGCTGAACCTTGTTAGAGAGCGAGAGCTGTGATGTATCGTGCAAGCAGACGCGGCTTAGCGTCTGTAGCGTTGAGTGCGTTCCGCACACTGGATGAGCAGTGCGCCCAACCTGCCACCCTGGCAGGTGGCATTTGAATTAATGGCTGATCGCGAGAGGTTGGTCAGGCTGCGGCCTATTGCTGCAGTGCCGCGTGTCTGCCACAACGTTGTCAGCGCTAATGCATGCAGCCCACATCTTTCTCTCACCACCATCACGTACCTCAAAGCGCTATTGAGGCGCCCACTTACACAGGTGGCCAGTTATATGCGCCCTTCCTTTCCACAAAATCACCAAGAAAGTTGTCAACGCCAACACCAATGAACACAATGAACGCCGACGACTTTCGCTTTGTTAGCTGAGCTAATCCGAGAAAGCTTAATTTTGATGATGACTTAGTCTTCTCTGTAACACCTGGTATGTGTTACTGCTGTTATCTGTATAAGAGAGCCCAGAAAAATTCAAACCTTTTTCTTTTGCATTTGTTTATTGATGTTTGAAAAAATGTTGTTAGCTTGCATATAAATAAGCTGCGAGGAATATAAACTTTAGAGGTGTCTTGATCACGTTTTCTTTAGGTTTTTAGGTTTTCATTGACTAAAGTGTGTTAGAGAAATTGGTAAAATTGCACAGTAGGAGGCCCCAAAGCGCGGCAGTCAGGGAGACTTCCTATAACAAAATGTCTCCGCAATTGGTATACCGCCAGTTTTCACTCGGACTCACAAAAGGGACGACGAAAGGCGCGAGTGGACTACCTGCGCCGCACACACCGACAGGCACGAAATGCTGTATACGTCGACGCAGCCATGTACCCCAATTCCACGAACGCGGTGGCGGTAGTTTTGGACACCAACTTCAAGGAAATCGCCAGCGCCTCTCTACGCAACTGCTCTCCCACAGTAGCAGAAACGGCCGCAATCGGTCTCGCCATCCAGCACGGCGATACCACGTGAAACGGACTAAAAATTGTTACAGACTCCCAGTCGGCGTGTCGGCTCTTCCTCACTGGCAGACTTCCACACTCCATCGCTCCCATTCTGACTACCCCACATGTTAAAAATTCCACATGCAAGCACCAAATAACTTGGGCTCCTGGGCACGAGGGGCTCGAGGGAAACGAGGCCGCGGACAGTCTAGCTCGAGATACACCAACCGAGCGACTAACCTCCCCGACGTCACCCCTCTTCCCTCTATGTACGGCGAACGCCTCCTCCTTCTCTGAACGCAAAGGCAAGTCTATCCCCCACCACACTCGAAGCTAACGGCGGCACAGGCGAGGGGCTGGAGACAACTACAGACGAACACCTTCCCAAACCTACACAAATACCATATCATGTTTCCCGATAGATACGACGGAATCTGCCCCTGGTGTGGCGGAATTCCAACAACATACCATGTAACATGGGGCTGCTCCGGTAGCAAGCCCCCCGAACTAGACAAACATCAATCCGAGGAACAGTGGGAGTCTGCCCTGCTCAGCTCCGATTTGGTGACCCAGCGTAGCCTGATATCCCAAGCAAGAGCAACTGCGGTGGACATTGGGGTCCTGAAATAAGGACACCACCCAAAATCTGTTTTTTCCCGCCTCTTTATCCTACCTTTCTATGAATAAATGTTTTCTACTACTACTACTACTACCGCCAATCTTGAACACTCGACTTCCAAACTTAGTGATGATGCCAGAGACAAAGCATTTTTCATAAATATATTTTTTCGCGCTAAGCGGGCAGCCTGAGTCCAGTAAGGTAGATAACGCGGTCAAGATTTTGAGCAAACCCTTCAATACCCAGTAACTTAAGTCCTCTAAGGCACTCATTTCGTCACAAATGGATATGTTAACATTTGCATAAATTACCATTCAAGTTCATTGGCTCTTCATTTCGTAGTGACATATCTTTCCTTTGTCTTTTCTTTGGTTCACTTGTGCTTCGTTTTGTCGTTCCTCGGCGTGTGTGAGTTTTCTTGCGCTAAATGTTTCACCATGCCATCTTTTTTTTACAGAGCAAGGAATACCTTATAAAATGGAAAGGATATTCCAAGTGGCGTTGCTCCGTTGAACCAAGAAAAAATCTGAACGGCGCCTGTCTCCGGGAATTTAAGCACCCAAGCAAGCCATCGCCACAACGACTGGAAGCTGCTGCTGAGGAATTAATTTACGCTGTGCAAAAGAAACTTTCCAACAGCCGTCGATCCAGCGGGCTTGTCAAGGTGAACATAGACCTGGACATCTTTAGATGGGTTCTCAGTAGGAAAGGAAGGCCGCTCGAAAGGGGTTGGATTGTTTGCAATGAGTCAGACTTTTCAAAGCTGAATCTTCTTTTTGGGTGGCATACTCGAGAAACGAAACTTGGCAGTGTAGTGGCAATTGAGTTCCCAGTGCGTGTGAAGGCTGCTGTGACACGACAGAAAGCTTGCAAGCTCTTTCCAAACGGCTATCCTGTGGAAAGTCTGCAAATGTTCCTTGTGTCGAAGGTTGTTGCATGCAGAACCTAACCCACAGAAATAGTGAGCCTTCCGCCTTTCACATATATGTTGCCAGCAAACGTTTTGGAACTTTGTTTTTTTTTCGATATAGTATTGATTCTTGCATTTCAATTTGCGTTGTTTAGAATTTCTTAAAAATGAGTTCGGGAGCTTTGCGCTTAGAGATTTCTGAATGTGCAATTTCATTTACATTGACAAATAAGACAGTTCTGGAAATCTTTAGCAACAAAACGGTTTTAGAGAAATCTTATTTTGAGACAATAACATCTTTTATTCCACTTGGCATGTCCATCCCAGAGAGTTTAAAGGTTGCAGTAGAGACAAGATTTAGAAGCCTCTGCTCCTCGGTAGATACTCAGTACAGAAAAATTAATGGCCGAGCAAAAGAGGGGTTCCTTAAAAAAGAGCGCCATGTAAAAATTCCCTTCGATAAGAAAAGTTCTGTTCAAAATTTAAATAACAGTATCAAGGACATCATTATTCAAGCTTTACAAGAAGAAGTGAAGCGAATGGAGGGTGTATCAGAACGGTCTCTTTCTGAACTGCGTAAGTCTATTCAGGATTTTGAGGCAAAATGCCTTCAGCTGCAAAAAGAAAACAAAAGCCTGTCGTCACATGCAAAAAACTGCCGCTTGCTCAACAACTGCGGAAAAAGGGTCGGGGAAGGTTCGAAAAGCACCGTTAGAAGAAAGTGAAGGAAAATAATGTTGCCGGCCGTGGCAATTGCTATCTAATATCTTAACCACCCGAGCTGCAGCCGGCGGAGGAGAAAGGGAAATGATATCGAGGAGAAATATAAAGGGGAGCGATAGCAAGGAAGCACAGGATCGAGTATTCGGGTGTGGCTCAATCCCCGGTCCGCTTTCGAAGGGGGATGCCATTCACATACCTGGCTTAATATCTCATATGGGCCCTTGAGGCTTGGGTGTTACGCGTATTTTTGAAAGTATGGCGGAGTGCTTGGCGTAACGCACTCTGGCACAGGTCAGCCCGGTATTGCACTGCCTCCGGGATTAGCCCGTGGCCTACGCGCTTTTCTTCTGTCTCTTTACTCCCATCTTTCACCTCCTACTATCAGCACGCAGGCAGCTGGGCGTGGCTCCGCATTGAGCCAGTAAGCAAGCCCGTGCTTTTCCTTTCGTCCTTCTGTCGACAACTCAACTAAACTCGAAAAAAGGAAGCACAGGGGCTCGAGCTGGGTTTGGTTATCGTCGCCTTCATCAACTTCCATTCGGGCGGCGTGAACTGATCAGCTTGGCTGGCCATTGCATTAGAGCAGCACGCCATCGCCGCAGCCGAACACCACGCTGCAAGCTTTCTCCTTCACAGCTCGTCAGTAGACATAATTGTTGTCCGTAATTTTTTTCCCCGTTGCGAAAAAACTTGACAATTATGGTGAGTCAGGTTATAACTGCAACCTCTTTCGAAAAAATAAAAACACTGACGTGTAAACAAATGCGCAACAAAAGGTTCTTACTGATGCTTATACGGTCGCTAGTTCTGTTCTGTCACCAGTCATCAGATTTTCTGTACAGCAAAACACCATTTACCATGAAGACACAGACCGTCCCACGGGGAGAAGTTGGGTGCAGCGCTAAAAAAATTCTATTCCACGCATTATGCTCTGGACTCACTGAGTGATAGCTGGGCCTTGGCACAATTCTGGAACGTTTAGCCATATCTTGTGTGATGTGCATATATACCGCCAGTAGTTTTTGACAAATGGCCCCTCAAAGTCGGACAAAGACGGGACGTGTACACCGCTTCAACCCCAACCCGACTTCTTTCTTTTCTTGCACCGCAGTAAAGGAACAGACTAGGGGAGCCGCACAGTCAGCCCGTTTCGAAAGCGCTGGGTGGAAAAAAGAAACAGAAACGCGAAGGGTGCCCCCCTCCCGAGGAGCTTGGCTTGAGGGGAGGACACACAAAGCGGACAATGGGCGAAGCTTACTAGCGTCTCTCTCTCAAACCGGGAGGAAGAATGTAAGAGAAGGAGGAGGAGCTCAACTTCATGCGGCCCGTGGTGGCGGCGTTGTGAACTAGGAGCGGATGAACCAGAATCCTGGCCATGCCAGTGCTGTTTGACGAAGTGCTGGGATTTGTTTTGCCAGACCTCACACGGCAGCATGTTGTGAGAGAGCCCCTGGAGCCAGGCGAGCGACTGGCAATAGCATTGAGGTTTGTAAAGCTTGAGTTCTACATTCTGAGAAGAAGCATTTCGACACATAGTTGTGTGATAGTTTGGCGAAATGCACATGCTACCCTTTAAGCCTTGTAATGGTCCTCTCAAAAAATAAAAAATGAAAGGGCTCGCCGAGAGAGACCGGAGCACCTGTTGCTTACAGAGCTGAAACCAATTAAGGCAAATGAAACAGTGCTAAATGCTCAAAAACATATTCTGAAAAATGCGAAGAAAAAAAAAGGCCAGATAAAAGCAATAAGTCACAACTGGAGAAACCAGAACAAAAACAAAATGGTTAAGACGTGGCCAAAAGAGTAGGGAACCCCTAGCAATGCAGGTGCACAGCACAGGAAGGCCGAGTTGTAGCACCCGAGGACTTCAAAAGAAAAGAAAGCAAGCAAATGCAGCCAAGGACAGTCCGAATTTGATGAAAGTGAATGAAGCTAGTGAAAGCGATTTTGTGAGGCTTGCGCAACAGATTGACGCCTCATTACGCATAATGTGCTTAGGCAATCAAAAGCACGGCCTCTGTTCTTTCTTTGGGGTAAAGGAATTGTCTATACTCATGAATCCCATAGCCTCTGTCAGGCACATGATCAAGCATATATTCCTGACCAAAATCTCTCGCGCATCGTAATTTCACACTGTGGCATAAATGTTACTATTTTGGTGTCACATTTTAAGCATATTCTAGAGCCAAAAGAAAGATGCCAAACAGTGCAACTTCATTCAAAAGTAAATTCATTAAAAACTTAAAGCAGCTTGACGCACAGGTCAATCTGCTGATTCTTGTTCACGCGCTTCATCATTTTAGCCATTGAAAGACAAAATTGGTCGCACTCGTCATGTCCGTCACAGGTCTGCAGTGCATCTGCGAGTTTTCCGACGTGTTCAACCAGAGCATCATCAGCACATTCTCTTCTCCTCTTTCGCTTGTTCTGTCTAGGCGCTGATGACTGCAGCACTGATGCCTCTTGTTCCAGCAAGCCAACAGGTGCCTGGAGGGATGGCACCGACTGGCTCGACGCAGGTGACTCGTGGCGTGACGGCAGCGACTCGTGGCGTGATGGCAGTGGCTCGTCAGTCACCACCTCGTGCACGAGTGACGCCTGTGATGCGCAGTCCAGGCGCCACTCCTCCAACTCAATGATGGTCTCTGATGGCTCTGGGGCACTGTTGTGCTGGTACGCCGGCGTACTGCTTGCCCCTGGCACGATATTTGGACCTGGCTCCCTTAATTGCTGCCTGTAGTTTCCTGACGTCCTGTATATGAGAGTGTACATGTATATGCACCATGAAGTTGCGTGTTTCAAGTCACTTTTTGCAAGAATGTTTCGATATACGTTTAACGAGTGTTTTTACATTCATTCATCATTTTCAAGTCATGCAATGATATTTGCAGAACGGACTGACCCTATTCTGGCTCATGACAGCTGTACATACTGTGGCATCCTCATATGCTGTTCTCTCGTGTGTCTTGCATACCATTTTTTGAGCATACTGTCTTGTTTATCCTAGCTTTTTTGCATTTTTATCTTGTAAAGTCCTGTATACATTATTGTAAAATTTTTAAACTGCTCTAAGCCATTTGCCTACTTATGTGCCCAAATTTTTTGTTTCGTGCACTGCACCGCTTCATCTTTTGGCTGCTTTTGCTATGCATCACTACTACTGACCTCTTCGTGAAGACTACCATAATAGTAGTATAAAGGTCACAGTGTTTGTGCTACCCTCTGAGGTTTTCGTGAGCAGTTAATGCAACAAAAGTGCTGCCATTTTTCAACTGCTTGGTTGCAGGAAGACGTTCCTGTCAACTGGAAGTTATATGAAACAAAATCTGATACATGTGAGCTACATATGCGTAGTGGTGACCTAGAGAACTATGTGTGTGGAGTTGGTGCACATTGTATGGAAAATAAAATATGCAGGTTCATTGATTGCACTTAGTAGTTGTCTTACACATTAAGCATATTATGCAGCTCCTTGGCTTGTCTATACAGTATCTGTATAGCTGCAGGAAATCTGCACTTTAACGTGGCACTCCTCTCTGATTGATTAAGCAGTGAGTGTTTGAGTGAATAATGATGAACCACTGGTAACATTGCCTATGATCCTTAGCTTAGAAGTGTGAGGGTTCAGGCTAGTGGGTAATTCACGTGCCGTTCCATAGCGCGAAACAAGGAAGTAAAGAGCACTTGTGCCTTGGTCTCTTGTTTGGTGCCACGGAATCTCGCGTAGATCTTAGCTGTGACAGTGCACATGATAAAAAAACACATTTTATCTGCAATGCACAAAGCACATTGCAAACAGTGGTGTTATTTTTGTACACATAACGCGTCGAATTTTCCTACATGAATATGCATTAACATGGAACCTTCATGAGACCTTTTGGGTGCACACGGTATGTTGAGCATTTGTGTTGGAGTCGCATAATAGATGTGTTAAATGCTTCCAGTCAGTGCAAAGCGGTGTTATTTTCTTTCAATGTGCAATATATTTTGTATGTTACAGTGCCATTTGCTGTGTTTCTTGGTCTTAACTCATATGCTAGTTCTTCATTTTAACAGTATTTCACTGTGAGGGCTTTGTATTTGATGTGTACAGGCAAGTAAGGCTGAAGGTGTTGATCTTATTTCTGGTCATGCTGCTTTGTGATATTTTGAACATGATCTACACTTACTGCTTAAGCAGCCAAGAGTCAAGCTGTGATCATTGCATCATAAATGTGTTGTTGTGGATTCCCAATTGTCACATTTTCTTCATTAATAATGGAGCTGATATGCCCTCAAACATATTTTCAGCACTTCTGTTTGGCTGAACGTATCCACACGGCCTGCCACGTGCATTTCATGGCGAGGGAACAGTTTCAATACAATTGGTTGGCATGTTAATTCGCACAACCGCATAATAGCTACAAATAAAAAATGAAACCTGTGCATTTATTTTCGCCACCTGGCATTCCTGATCATGAACTGGAATCTGAGCAACAGGGTATCCTTTCAAATAGAATAGCATGAGCTGCAGGTATGTCTTTACAAGCATCTACAAGTGTGAGATAGGACTGCGGTGAAGATGTCCAAATGGGATTCTTTATTGTCCCAGTTCAAATGGTTTATTGGTCCATTCCCTGTAGCTGCTGGAACCAGTAACTGCTGAAAGCGCGAACATTTACTTGGATAAACCATCCGTGTATTATGTCCTTAGATTTCATCCCTTTCTGACAAGTTACAAAATGTTTTAAAGAGTTGCTCAATGACAATAAACACACACCAAAAATTCAGGACAACAGCAGCAACCTACACTAAAATGTGTTGCTCTGCAGGACCACGCACATCTGCCTATAGTGAGAACATGCAGCTTTAATCACAACAATTAAGTGCCAACAAGGCCAACAACAAAGCGCGGCAATACACATAACTTACAGTCACATTGGTTGAAACTTACTATGTGCTCATGCTTATATACACCCTCATTAAGGGCATCCCACAGGTGTTAGCGGGGAACAGCTAGTTAATAAACATAGTTTTATCATTAAACTTCAGCACTATTTATGCAATGTATAGCAGAAAACCTCGAAGAGATTTTGATGAAAAATTTTGTGCGTTGAGGAACACCATTACAACATATACAACAGAAATAAGTTGTAAATCCGACAACAAAACGTTCAGTAGTAGCCAGTAGATCTCACTTCAGAACCAGAAGCTCCCAGCAGGGACCATTTCAACCAGCAGCAAACCAGATGCTTCCTTTCGGGACCAGTAGATTAAAGCCAAAAAATAGTTTGTGCCCTACAGGGGCTATTTCAACCAGCAGCAAACCAGAAGGCTTCCTTCTGGGACCAGATGAAGTCATTAGAAAACAATCAAATTAACAGATTTTTAACCTGGGGATGAAAATAATACCTCATATGTTATAAAAAAACACGGAAAGGAAGAATTCAATAACAGTAGCAAAAATTCCACCTGTTATGTTGTAAACTTACAACACTCTCGTGGCTGAAATAAATGCCGAGATTTCATTTTTAATGTGTGGACGTCAGTGGCATTCAAGTTGCATCAAAAGCCCAGTAAGCAACACAAGATGCCTGTTTAAGAATACACAATACTGAGCAATTAAGACAGCATATAAAGACTGCGTACTTTTAAAGTGCCCGATTTTCATACACCTATCGTTAGCTCCCGCCAGTGTGACGGCGGCTCGGCGTTCTGCTTGCTCAGCGGCGCAAGCAGCAACAGGGTGGTTGTGTCGGGTGCATTTGCACACTTTGCGTTGGATTTATGACCTGGAGCAATTGCCAACACCACGCGCAGCTGCAGCTTTGCCACAGAATATGCCGCATTTTCTTGCAACAAGTCCTGCATCAAAAAACACGTTTGCTTCGGATGTAATCGCATCACGTCAAATAGCGCTTGCTTCACGCATGCAACGTTCCCACCACGGCAAACGACGGCACTGCTTGTGTTCCTTAAAGCGAACAGCTCGTTATGGGAATAAAAATATTGATGAACTTACGGCCTGGTGACCATCGTGTCCCTGAGGAACAACAGCTGTTCGTAATGTGCCCACACGAAGTCCGTGGGCTCGATGTCGTCCGCGCCAGCGCCGCTCTTCCGCCCCAACTCACGTGCCGTGTACAGGCGGCTGAATTTGTCGCGCAGCGATTTCCAGCGCCTTTGTACAATGTCCACGCTTTCTGCACAATTGTAGCGCGAAAAGTTTCAAGCACATTTCAACCATGAAGTGCTCATCATGAGCGAAGTGTATGCCTACCTGGTGCTCCCGGTAGTACATCCTCCGCCACTTCTCTCCAAAGTGCTGCTTTCACGTTCTTATTTTTATGCAGCCTGTCGCTTCCCAGCCAAAGTGAGCGCCGCCTCTCTACAGCAGCAATGAGTAGTTCGTTATTTATAACCTCAGACATCGCCGCAGCCATACGTGAACCAAGCGAAACCGAGGAAACGGCGCGAAAAAGTCCGTACCGGATGTTGGGAGAGCTGCGCTCTCTGGTGCACGTCGGTCAGAAACCAGCGAACCCCTTCCGGCGCGCGCCGAGGCGCAAATATCTGACATTGCCAGATATCTGCGCCCTCCTCGCGCCCAACTCGCGCCTCGCGCTTCGCGCATGCGCAGACCGGTTTTCCAGACGCTCGTGCGCGTAGGCGCTTCGCGTGTACGCCTCGGAATTGTCCATCGAGTTGGGGCTTAATAGGCACTAGTAATAATAATAATAATTGGTTTTTAGGGAAAGGAAATGGCGCAGTATCTGTCTCATATATCATTGGACACCTGAACCGCGCCGTAAGGGAAGGGATAAAGGAGGGAGTGAAAGAAGAAAGGAAGAATAGGTGCCGTAGTGGAGGGCTTCGGAATAATTTCGACCACCTGGGGATGTTTAACGTGCACTGACATCGCACAGCACACGGGCGCCTTAGCGTTTTTCCTCCATAAAAACGCAGCCGCCTCGGTCGGGTTCGAACCCGGGAACTCCGGATCAGTAGTCGAGCGCCCTAACCACTGAGCCACCGCGGCGGGGCAGGCACTAGGTGGAGGTCTGCCACAACGCTGTCAGTGTTAATGCATGCAGAACCCATCTCTCTCTCTCACGACCGCCACGTACCTGAAAGCGCGATTGAGGAATCCACTGACCAAGGGAGCAAGTATTGCGCTCTTACTTTTCTAAAAATTATCAGTCTAGAACGCTGTGAAGCATAAACACAATGCCCGCGGCGTTGGCTCAATGGTTAGAAACCTCGGCTGCTGATCCGCAGTACCCGTGTTCGAACCCGACCCCGGCCGCCGCGTTTCTATGGAGGCGAAACGCAAAAGGCGCCAGTGTGCTGTGCTATGTCAGTGCGCGTTAAAGGTCCCCAGGTGGTCGAAATTATCCTCCTCGGCAGCCATGACCTACCGGCCCAACAATCCTTATTTGGGCGCCCCCGGGCGACGGCCATCGCCACTGGGGTCCCAAACTAGGCACTAGGTGGAGGTTCCAAGTTTGGGACCCCAGTGGGGGTGGCCGCCGCCCGGGGGCGCCCGAATAAGGATTGTTGGGCCTGTAGGTCATGGCTGCCGAGGAGGATAATTTCGACCACCTGGGGACCTTTAACGCGCACTGACATAGAACAGCACACTGGCGCCTTTTGCGTTTCGCCTCCATAGAAACGCGGCGGCCGGGGTCGGGTTCGAACCCGGGTACTGCGGATCAGTAGCCGAGGTCTCTAACCATTGAGCCAACGCCGCGGGCTATGTATTTATGCTTCACAGCGTTCTAGACTGATAATTTTTAGAAAAGTAAGAGCGCAAAACTTGCTCCCTTGGTCAGTGGATTCCTCAATCGCGCTTTCAGGTACGTGGCGGTCGTGAGAGAGAGAGATGTGTTCTGCATGCATTAACACTGACAGCGTTGCGGCAGACATGCGGTACTGCAGCAGTAGGCCGCAGCGTTAATTGGGTGACTAACCTTTTGCGATCAACCATTAATTTAACCCCCACCACCAGCCAGGGTGGCAGGGTGGACGCGCTTCATATATGTTGTGTGCGCAACGCACTTAACATTAGAGACGCCAAGCGGCGTCTACTTGCCCGATACATCAGAACTTTCGCTCTCTAACCAGGTTCAGCAGTAGTTAAACAACAGCTAATTTTTATATGGCTAAAGTGCTCATGACAACCCAGTGCAGTGATTGAGCGAGTATATGTGCTCTCTTCGGGAGGTGTTTCAAAGCCCCTTTAAATTGTGACTGAGGTGTCCACTTTCCCAGGGGGCCAGTTATGCGCCTTTACTTTCTTTTTGGAAGCTCCCGCTCTCTAGTGGATTCGGCACAGCTGCGGCTCGGCAAGGTCACGTGGTTCTGCTCGGTTCAAGGCCATATGAAACACAACCCGAACCAGATACGGACGGGAGTATTAAAGCTTTCGCTGTAGTGAAATGTAGGGGACACACAAGATCCGCCTTAAGCCCGGGATACATGGAGCGTTTTTTGGGCGATTTTCGCCCGACGGCGCGCATTTGACGCCCGGTCTCGAAAAAAACGCCCGCCGCCGCCGATCTGGCCCCGCCAGATATTGACGCGCGGCGTCCGGAGCGACCGGAAGCGGCAGCCGGAGCAAGCCAATAGCAGCGCAGAAAGCCCGCTCTTCCGGTTTGGCCGCCTCCGCCGCCACCGCCGCCAACATGGCCGCCATGGCCGACGCGCTGTGCTGTGTTTATTGCACGAAAATGTTCTTATCGTGAAAATAAACGCTTCACGAGACGTGAAATGTCACTTTTTTGGAGAACAGGACCGAATCTTGGATCGAAATGCCCGCTTTTCCTCCCTGAAGCGAAGGTGCCGAAGAAAACCGCAGCCGATGGTAGCCACGGCTGAGCGCGCATCGAAAGGTACGCGACCGCATGCATTCTAGCGCGCAAAACCTTGTAGATATCTATGCACGCGTGCTGCAATCAGTACAGTGGTGTCTAAATGAACAATTTCGTTATTACAACAGAGGAGTCAGCGTCGCTGCTCTCACAGAGCTCCTCGCTCAATGGTATTTGCCACTTGTTGATCATATTGCTTTCGCGCTGAGAGATATGCGGCGGCGGGCTGCCGCTTTTTCACTCCATGTAACTCCGGCCGGGAGTCACGCCGCCCGTTTTCTGCCGCGCGAACATCGTCGGAAAAAACGTCGCATGTATCCCGGGCTTTAAGCGTATGACGCGATAGCGTTAATAGGTTAATATATGTAGAAATTGTCGTTCTAGTCTTTACATCCATACATTTCTGGGAGTCCTCATGACACTCCTGTTGCAGTGTTTCTGCGGTGTAGCGATGTGCCAATGCCCTGCGATGGCCGGTGCTGCCAGCAGTGGGGCTTGTGCGACCAAGGTTGCTCTTCCCGAGAAACCTCTCGCGAACAATCATAATTTAACTGTCACCCGGCAAGGTGGTCAGTTTGCTCACAATCCAGTAGACGGGCTGCGACGAGGCCAGAAAGTCACGTCACTCAGGTGGCTTCTCCGGAGATTTTTCGCTCACAACGCCGATGACATCAGATTTTCTGCAGAACACTAGTCTTGACGTCATCGCATTAATACGCACAAGCTACCTGTCACGCACATCAGTGTCCGGGCGAGCGGCCACACTATTATGATAAGCCCTCACGAGTGAGCCAGCCAGGAATGCAATCGCATTATATTTGATACAGAACCTCGTGCAGTAGTTACGATGGTTCCAACAGAGATAAGTGAACTATCTGTGATGGGAGTGCGTTAATTTCAGCCACGGTTAAAGGACCATGTCGAAATTTTTCGGACAGAAATTTTGTAAATTGGAAAATTGTAAGACACTCTTATGTAAATAATGAAAGTGATAGCCCATTCTTCTTATATGTAGCGAAATTTTTCTTTAAAATGTTTCTGTCGGTCGCATTGAGCACTTATGGCTGGTATAGAAAACCAATGAGGAACGGCATTGATGATAGGCAAAACATTATAAAGCAGGAAATACAAGACTGCCGCTTGGTGATTTGCGGATATACTGATTGTTATAGTAGCGAAATCTTCCATTATACAAAAAAAAATAGCGTTCATAAACAGCTTCCCGCCAAAAATGCTTTTGTTAAGAATTGCTAGGTATGAGCGGAACTGACGATGCGCATTCATTCTAATTTGATTCTCTTGTGTTGCCATCTAATCTGTGTGATACTGTTGAAGACAGTTGCTTTCAAATTCGCTTCAAAGTCGCTGCTTATATACAGTCAGATACAACTCCAGAACGAAGTGAGAAATGCCTTTTAAAGGAGACTCTCAAGATGATAGCGTCGACCAGTTCTCGTGACGGCGCTTTTAATCGCCCTGAACCGGTGAGCATGAAATTGCAGGAACTGTCTTTTGCCAGGTCAGCAACCACGGGATAACAGAATAATCACAATGTTATGATAATCAATGGAAGCCTTTGACTGGAGAGCGTTTTTTCAGGTCAAGCTGCCTTTTCAGTCTTGAGTTTCGTTCGACTGTACAGAAGGTGGGCCGCTTTCGCGATATTTGACGTTGGATCTACTCTGATCCCACAGCGTCAGGGTGTATACTGTCTGCCACTTAGTCGCTCATTACCATGCATTATAGAAAAGATGGGCTGCCCGATGCACTACTCGGAAGCGGTAGGGCTGATGACTGCGTGAGTTGGTACCGGTTACTACCCATGGCGAAACTGGTAAATCAAACAGGACACAAGATGACGCAGTGCTGGTCGTATTTCTTGTCTCCTCGTTCCTTTCGTGCTGTTCCCCTGGAGTAGAATCTTGAAAGAACTTCGCGAACACCGCAGCGAACATCGCAGTGAACATTGCTGCGAACACAAGAGTCTACGGCGACTTCGTCAAGATCCGGAGTTGGACGCCTGTGTAGCCAAGCGAATTTTTCATCATTCGGGGAGAGGATTCTGACGCGGGAGAGGATTCTGACTCTTATTACAGTTCATCGGCCCTAGGCCATCTTGTTAACTGCTCCAAATGCTGTGGTGCTTTTCCAGACCCCAGAAAACACGGCAGTTCTTGTAAAACCACGCACGCAATTTCAAAGACATAAGAGAAGCGTTCTCTATCGGGAAATAGACTAATTATTGCGTAGACAGAGAATTTCTGGAACAATAGAAGAGCTATATCTGAGATATGGTAACCGGTGTTACTTCGATTTGTCTCTGTGTGAGGTATTCGATCGCAAGTGGCTGTGATGATAAAGAAAGAACACTCGTTTTGCGAGGCGGATGCTAGTTGTTACAATAGCACTTGTCCTATGCACTTATCATGTGTCCTTTGTCTCTTAGAAACTCCAATAACAAAGCACTCAATTCGGGAACTTCAAATCGCTCAACTTTCCATTCGAATGTCATTACTATTCCCAAGAAGCATGCCCTTTTAACTTGCATGCTATATTTTTAAGCAAGACTAAATGCTCTCAGTGATAGCTACCGCTGTGACGGCGCACTTTGTGTCCTGCTGCTGCATCCAAGTTCACGGTATCGAATCCCAGCCGCTGCGGTCACGTTTTGGTGGAGACGAAATGTGAATACGCCAGTGTGCAGTGGGATGTCAGTGTAGCACGTTAACGAACCCCACATGCTCGAAATACATCCGAACCTTCCTATGCGGCTATCCTCGTTACCCGTGGTTTAACTACAGGGTGTTGAATCCCGTAAACCAAACCAATTCTTGGTGGGAATCATGGTACATATATTAAAGTTTCCGATCCATGACAATGTAATGAGAATTTAAAGGGATACTAAGCTTCAACTGAACTTTGCCTATGTTGACTGATTACCGGAATCTCGGGTCCCAGAGGCTAGCCTTTATCGACGTCCTTTTCATCACTGAGACTACGGAGTACTTTTCGGCGTAGACGTCACAAGTATGAATCAAACGGCGGGAAAAATATACATGCAATTTTCTCAGCAACAAACGCTTGTTTGGCTGCCAGCCAAACAGTAACTTTGTTAGAAAAAAGCATAATAATAATAATAATAATTGGTTTTTGGGGAAAGGAAATGGCGCAGTATCTGTCTCATATATCGTTGGACACCTGAACCGCGCCGTAAGGGAAGGGATAAGGAGGGAGTGAAAGAAGAAAGGAAGAATGAGGTGCCGTAGTGGAGGGCTCCGGAGTAATTTCGACCACCTGGGGATCTTTAACGTGCGCTGACATCGCACAGCACAAGGGCGCCTTAGCGTTTTTCCTCCATAAAAACACAGCCGCCGCGGTCGGGTTCGAACCCGGGAACTCCGGATCAGTAGTCGAGCGCCCTAACCACTGAGCCACCGCGGCGGGGCAGAAAGAGGCACAGAATCGATTTTTACTAACAACGAAAATTCGATCGAATTGTCTTCAGTGCTTGTTTAATATTCCTGTATTCACGTTTCTGATCATCATAGTAGACCATGTAGATCAGTAGATCAATGAAGTCCATTCTTTCAGTCCGAGTGTTCTCCGGAGAGATCCGTGACAATATTTAATGCGACAGTGTGCCTGGTGACATAAAGTATTATTTACGAATAATACTTTCTCGGAGGCAGCCCTCGAAGGACTCTTGAAGGGAGTGCAGTAACGTCCAGTAACAGCACATTTTTTTTGCAACGCGCTCTTCTTTTGCAGCCGGTCACCTCAAGTTCTTCCGTGCAACACCGCGCGACGGTCACCGTACCTGTATGGCAAGCCCTCGACGCATCGCTGATCGCTGGAAGCGCATAGTTGGCCGCGGACCTAAAAGATATGCGAATTCTTGCGAAGATATGCACGCAAGTATTTAGAGATATTATAAATCATTTGCGTCTAGACTCTGGGCAAAAATAAGCCTAATAGTGAAAGTTACAAATACAAATTAACTAAAAAGAATTAGTTAACCAGCCTGCTTGTAAGCACGTCTTAGCTGCATTGTGATGCACAGCACCGCTGATTTTGTCATGCAAAAAAAAGCAAAGCGCTGTTGTAACTCAGAAAGCTTTTTTTTCAAATTGCTGTTAGTCTTGGGTGAAACACCCTGCAGGAATTCTTAGAGGCGCCTGCGAATCGCTTCTGCCGCTGCTGACCTGTGATAACCTAACTAGATGCATCACAGAGCTTTCTCGGGATATACTTTCTCAAGAGATTTTTCAAGTCAGGATTTACTTTTGCCCTGGGACTCAATCTGCTTTCTGTGTATATTAGCGCGCCATGGCGTAAAGTGGCGAATTCGATGACGAAGCATGTATAACTTGCACTTCAGGCGGTTCTGGAGATGCCATTGTGCATGCGTCTTGCAAGTGTCACTGGATTCTTGAAATAAATGCTTTCTGAGACGCATGCCGGAAATCACATCGGTAAGAAGGTTGTGCGCGTGTTCAAACGGGACCTATCGGAACAATCCAATATTAATCTCTCTCACGTGGCTCGCACAGCTGGGCCTGAGATTCTCGTACCCAATATAGAAAGCTGTCCCCAGCCGAGTGGCAACAGTGAACGACGCTGGCTGAAGCTTTCGCTGCGCTATGATTATGCCTCTGACATTTATATTGCTCACAAACTGCCCTTGATATATATATATATATATATATATATATATATATATATATATATATATATATATATATATATATATCCTGTAATGATGTAGACTTCAAGGTGGTCGACCGCGACTGCATAAAAATGGTCCACGCCATCGCTCGGAGTGCCTCCTTCGAGTGCAAATGGCGGCTACGGTCTTGACTTGTATCTGAGTAAAGTGAAAATTAGTTATTTAAAACCGCAACACTTTCTAAAAAAAAACTCAGAAATATTTGCTCTGAAATTGTGGAAATATTTTTAGTAAACCATAGCCTCGCAACCAAAGCAAATTAAAAACTTATTTCGAAATCCACATGCCGGGTGATTTGAAATGGAAGAAACACTTTTAGTTACATTTTATGTGCCCGCCAGCCAATGGAATAGGGCCTTTCTTTCCGAATAAACTCACTCATATATGTAGCCTTATTTCATGCGCAAGAATATCGCAAAATTTTTGTAACCTAGCAAAAAAATCATTAGGTTGTCTGACGTTAGGGCGTCATCCACTTTAAACACCCCATCCGATCATAGTTTACACAATTATGAATTTAGTTTTCTTGCAGAATCTGAAATGTTTTAAGGCAAGAATTTTCAGAAATAATAAACGTTGGCTTTACCTATGTATCTGTTCACGGGATAAATTTGAGCTTAAGCGCAATTTTGCTTCTGAGAAAAGCTTGCTTTAATTCTTATAATATCATACTGTGTTCTATCAACAGCAAGACGTTAAAAACAAACAAAAAACGCTAAGCAGGAAAACTATGCAGGCATCTATTCTTGCCGAAACAGGTGACAGTAGACGAGGATATAACTCGAGTCTCCAACATCGCTGTCGCGCTTTCTTATTTCTTCGGTGAGTCAGACTCACCAAAGAGTACACCGTCGTGTCCGGTTCATCCTGGAATTTGCCGAGCATTTGAATACGGTGCTGAAGGCTTGCATGTTAGACATTGGCACGTTGACTCTAGAGCAAAACCGAACAATACATTCCTTTCAGAACGTTTCAGACATAATTGCATTACGTGCTATCCACTAATGGCGTATATGTTTGCACATCCTCTCTTAATAAACATTAATTGATTGGTCTCTCATGTGTATGATCAGAGGCTGACTCACTTTACTTACGTTGCCGCGTTGAGCGTCCAAACTTCTTGCACTCATTAATAAACCTTGCGCGATCCGAGTAATTTGGAAAGCGTTATAGACCATCACCATTAAGACCCTATCACGCACTGAACAATCACCTTCAGTCCTCGGAATACCTTATTCAGACACAGTTTTTTTTTGTGCTCTAAAGAAGTTTGGAAATCCCACTCTGTCACTACTTGTGCTCTGCCTCTCAGGGGTTTTCTAGATTCTGCGATTTGTTCCTCTCATCTTTTTAATCTGCGTTATATTTGTGCTTCCGTATTGCAGTCTAACCTCCTTCTAACGCAACGGTTTCTAACGAAATATTGGATATAACGAAGGAATGACGATTCCCCTTGCAAGCTCGGTCAACGTGGGCTACAACGTAGTTACGGCTACAACGACGTAATCTCCCGGTATCCTTCAATTTCGTTACAATGAGGTTCACCTGTATCTCATATTCTGCGAATTGTTTAGATTTGTCTCCACATTTTTTATATACTTCCTCTATAGCCTTATTCGAGGTTGTATTTGAAAGGAAATAAATACATAAAAATAAATTAAGAAATACGTTCTGCGCAGCTATGCCATCGTGCGCTGCCCTCACTTTGCTACCATTTTGACATTCCGCCAGAGCTAATCTAGCTATTCATAAAAGATTAAGCGATGAAAAGGATGGTCTAGAAGCAAGGAGAGAATAAGTCTTTTAGAATAGGAGCATAGAAAGCCTCATTGAGCATCCTCGTCAGCACCGGAAACAGTTTGAACAGCGTTTCAAGCTCAGAAAATTAGTTGGGCGTGTAAGCGGAATGGCGCGAAAGACTTCAAACGGCTCAAGTTTTCAGAAGATGCTGCGTTTATAGTAAAAATAACGGCAGGGAAAAAAGATATTTTTTGTGGTGTGTTAAACTTTTCTGTGCCGATTTCAAGACGCTGCACGAAACTTCTCTTGAGCTGCGATAACTTCAGAGGATTAGTGAAGCAAGAGCAAGAAATAATTTCAATATAAAATAAACTACGTACATTCCGCCTCCTCTAATACCAAAGATGATCAACAGCCAAGTGTACGTGTGACCAAAATACGATTAAAATGTTCGTTTTTTTAGTTGGGGCACCTAATGGATATTTTGAGATGATTTATTCTACTAAGTTCTACTGACGAAGCAAGAGTACCCTGGAGAGGAAAGCTCGCGATGAGAGCCCAGATAGCATCACGAGCACTCGGATATAATGCTAATTATTGTTTACCCTGTTTACTAGGTTGGTGAACGTTGTTTCGTGGCTGAAAAAGTATCTCTTGACATACCTTAATAATAGTGGCTAACGCTTTCTTCCCGCTCTGTCTAACTACTGTTTGGCATTTCTTCATCAATCCTTCTTCATTTGCCTATTTCTAATTTCTGGGAACTTTCTTCTGCCACTCTTACCTTCCTCCCTTCCCTTAATACGCGGTTCCGGTGTCCACCAATATATGTGAGACACTGTGGCATTTCCTTTCCTCAAAAACCAATTTGTTCAACTCACAACATCGTGACTATTTGTAAGCTGAGGGGCCTAACACTGGAGAACAATATTTTCCTTAGCTTTCCTGTTTTGCATACAGCAGCCCCAAATATTGGTTGGCTAGAACAGTGCAGCTTTATTACCGAATCGAATGCGAACAGTTTTATAATATCCAAACGTAACGGGAATGGAGAATTTTTGCGAACATTAAATACTTGTGCGAAATTCGTGCAAAACAAAATTCATTCGAAGCATTCAGGCACTCTGTGCTAGCACAGGGGCCGCGGCACGGCGTCTAACGGAGTTACAGCGATTGATGCGAAAAGACCCGACACTGATCGTCAACAGGGAGTACATAGCAAGTGAGTGTATTAATTTTATGACCGCCATGCCATACATACAAGGAAGTTACTTTTAGAGAAGGGTTAGGGTCTGTGTTGTTGGGTAATCGACACAATTGAGAGGACACAACACGAGAGGTAAACTTTCACTGCATGAAATTTATTTTTTTGTGTCCCCTCAATTGCGTGCGCTATGAATGCTCATGTTGACTGCCCACTAGCCCGAACCCTCACCATTCTAAGTTATACTTTACTTGTTACTTTATAAAGCTGTAAGCGCCAAATAAAAATTGTTTAGTGGAACTTTAGCGCTCGTATTCTTGTTGTTGTAGTAGCAATAATAGTAGTATTAGTAGTAGTAGTAGTAGTAGCAGTAGTAAGTATTAACTAGTCGTAGTAGTAAGTAATAGTAGTAGCAGTAAGTAGTAGTAGTAATAAGTAGTAGTAGTAAGTAGTAAGTGGTAAGTAGTAGTATTAGTAAAAGATGCAATAGTAGTAGTTGCAGTAGTAGGAGGAGGAGGAGACGCAGCACCAACAGTAGCAGTGGTAGTAGTGGGAGCAGTTACAGTAGCAGTAGTAGCAGTAGTAGTTGTAGTAGCAGCAGTAGTAAGTAGTAACTAGTAGTAGTAAGTAGCAACTTGTCGTAGTAGTAAGTAGTAGTAGTAGCAGTAAGTCGTAGTAGTAAGTAGTAAGTGGTAAGTAGTAGTAGTAGGAGGAGGAGGAGGAGCAGCAGCAGCAGTACCAACAGTAGTAGTAGTAGTAGTCTGCGTAATAACCACACACAGGGGGTTACCATATAAAGCGGAGGGTATGCTGTGAGCGAACAATTAAGTTATCGGTGCGTTGTTGCTACTCGTGGTTACCGTGCAAGGAGGAGGGTATTTCAGAGCGTGATCTACTCTAAAAGGCATTCTTGCATGTGTAATCTGTTATACTATTCAGATCTTAGTTTTCCGCTCGTTGTATTATTTTTTTGTGCTGAGGAAATCTTGGCGATTGTTTCGAAGTGACTGTGCCCCATCCACGTCACAAGCTGCTGTTGAAAGGATCCGACTGGCTGTAGTTGCTGGTGTTTGTGTGTTTATCAGCGAATTCGATGCTCAAGTTGTACATTATTACATGGTTATGATAGCAATAATTTTCATGTAGGATGAATCGTCCTGGTTGGTTAACGGCAACCAATAAAATCTTCACAACCACCGCTTCGCAAGAAGCTGCAGCACAGCGCGACCTCCTCGAATGCCGTTCGTTCAGGTGGCTGTCATATTGCTTCAGGACAAGCAGTATTGGCTGATCAAAGGACATTGAGTCTGCCGTGTAATTACCATGCATAACGAGCAGCAGCCTGGACCTCCGCAATAAATAAAGTATGATTTGGTACAGCACAGCCCTATTAGAAACATGCGAGGGAAAAAAAATTAGCGATAACTTTCACAAATTTGAGAAGCTCGAGCAAATCTTCATATGTCGGTACACTTCACGCATAGCCATAGCAGTTTTGAAAACGCTGGACTTTGAAAATCATCTGCTTGAATATACGCGCGCGCTTTTAGAGATTCCTTTCTTACCTCCTATTAAAAACTACAAAGGTTTCAAGCAGCCATATTTGCACGTTTATTCGGCGGCTGCGACGACGGTCGTGAAGACGTTTTCCACTACATTTAACGGGGATCCTCGCATGAATGCAGAAATATACGCACGCAGGTGTAGAGCACTCAAGAGATAGCAGCTGTTATTCTTGCTATAGGCAGATTAACGGTTAACTTTCATATACCCCTTCCCAGAACAAATAAATTCTAGCCTGACTAAAGTCTGCCCCAGGGTATGAGATAAGTTCACACTGTAAAACATCTTAAGAGTTATTTCACAGTGCCCAGAAGGCACTAAAGCTCGTCGCAGCTTTTTCATCTGTTGCCGCCAACCCATTTTTGTTGGAAATACAAACAATTGATGACGATACTGATGGACATGCATTAACTCGGCGTGAACTGTTAATATAGTGAACAAAACGTACGTATGACAGAATTTTCTGTCGTTTTCCTGTCGTGCGACACAACTCTATGTCGGCCGACAAGCGATCTTGTCTGGTTTTGTACAGTGTAACAGAGCTCGTGTCGTGGGTTCTGTCGCACAACAAAGGTTTCAGTAGTGGGTGTGCTTATTGACATGTAAATTAAAGCAAATGACTTCAAAAACTTTCGTTTCTCACTCGCAACATTATTTTGAAGTGGCGCAGCCGGTTCTTACCTGTACTGGGCACGGCTGTGTTCATCGTACTGGATCAGCTGCCTCAGATACCCTGGCCGGATGTTGCTGCACCATACCTGCGCGGACAGCGACGCCCATCGTTCATATCCATCCTCGATACATCAGTGAGAGAGGATTAAATCATGCGAAAGGGTGCTTATCGGAAAAGCGACAGCCCGGGAATGCATCTACCATTGCGTTTGAGAGGAACAACAGCTTTTTTCCCGACAGGTGTTACAGGCCAGGTAAGCGATTGTCAATGTTTCCACATTCGTCTTTTAGTAGTCTGTTGTACGCCTGCTAAATTAGGCAATTGTTTATATTAAGCTAAAACATTAGTGCTGGAGGTATGATGCCAGCCGTCCCCGAAAAGATGGAAAGGATAGAGAAATGCTTCTCTTCTTTCAATTTGTGGTGTTAATATATGGCGAAATAATAGCGTTTATATTTAAAGGCTGAAGAATAATTGATTCGAAAGTAGAAGAAAGCGACCACATGCTGCCGCTGGGATCCTAATCCTCGACCTCCTCCCATACTGTGCTCTATAATCTGCAAACAACTTCTACCCTGAGTCTCCCCAAACCATTGACAGAAGTATACAATTTGTTATAATTATTTGTACGTCCGCTATCACTAACGTTCCAAGAGAAGTATTATGGCATAATAAACAAAAGGTAAAAACGAGTGTCAGAATCGTATATTGTTCCTTTTTTAAAACAAATTTACTCTATACGAGGCTGGTGGACACAGTGAAACTTACCTTGAAGGCAATTCGAAGACCGCCGTTGTCAGCTAAATGTTTGCCCTATGTGTTTTTTGTATTAAGCTGCGTGAGGTGGAAGAAAATGCATCGTCTACTTCGTGTGGGCATTGATTGGAAGAATTAATCTAGCTACACAAAAAGAACTGCGGCAGAAGCCCCAGCTACCGAGCTCCCTACCTAGAAGTTGTTCCTACGTTGTTCGGTGTATAGTAAATAAAATAGCCTAGATGGTCTGCCTTCTGTATTAATTCCACGTCGGCCATAAAATACTGTCTATGTATGCTGTCTAAGCTTCGACTACCAATTATTGTACTGCAAAACCTGTTTGCATATAATTAATTTATATAGTTATATGATTGAGTCGATGCGAGAAGACAAACTAAGCTAAGCCCTTGAGTAGACGCATGCATGCCATGTTTACTCGTGTATACACATCACTAAAAAGTACTTGAGTGTACTGTGTAGTATTTCTACAATGTATTCTTTCTTTACCTATGGCTTCTACATCGCGGAAATAACACCAGAGGAAAGGGCCCATCCATTCACACGCATGCAGTTTCCTCAGAATGCACGTGCAGTGTATAGACCATGAACGTGTAGGGACAGCAAACGCTGCGAACCCTCGCCGTCATAATGGCCACATGATCAGTGATGTTTCCGTACTGGTATTCGAAGCATTTAGCCTTCTTTTTAAAATGGGTGCGGGTAGAGTTTGTCCACAACTCTTGAAGTGCACCGTCAGCGTCGAACTGGCTCCCTTCAAGGGCGGGTGTCAGATAAGTGACGTTAACGAATATCAAATGATCATAACTGAATTTACTTCGACTATATAGTGCATAACTTTGCTGTGTTGGTCAAATGTTCAGGGGACTCCACGAAGCTGGGGTGTATTTGTAACAAGTGAGTAATTATTCATTGGCACCCACCCAAACGCAGCCACTAGGCTAGAAAGGAAAGCTGTACAGCTTGCTCAGAGCCTTCGCAGTTAAACAAAAATTGTCCTGGTCCGGGATTCGAACCCAGGACCACCGCTTCTCAGGAGCAGCCACACAACCGAGTTAACGGGCACGGTTTGCTGTGTGTTTTGTTTAAAATCACATGGCATGTGTTTTGGTCTCTCCCATCATTAAACACCTTTAGCCTACCGTGTAATGTGTTACCGTTACCGAATTTCCTGGAGCCAGCCCACCGCCGGTGAGCCCGCGCTGATTGGTCGCGACGCTCCAAGCGCGCGAGAGGAGCCTTACAGCTCCCGGGTTCCTGGCAGCATCAGGCGCCGTCAAGGCGATTTACGCATGCGCATTGACTGCTCGATGCTCCGGTACCTGTAAGGCTAACACGCTACACGGCATGCTAACGGCGTCTATTAACAGCACTAAATCCGGGTAGGCACACCATGGCATGGTTACACCAAACGTGTATGTAGAAAGTTTCTCAGGTTTTCATATTAAAAGTCATAATACGCCTTGATGATGAAATTAGAGCGAAAGCCTAATTTCACTTAACATACCCTGTTGATAATGGATTCGGTAGAGCATTTTTTATCTTCAAGTTAAAGTGGACAAGCCATTGGTGTGACGTACTCGACAATGGTTTTTCGTCAAATTAGAGAAGCACCTGAGAAAACTATCATTGGACTTCCTCATACCAGTCTCCCGAGTCGTCGAAGCCATGTGTCATTTCGTGGCCAAACACCATTCCAATGGCTCCAAATTTCACTGAGCTGTGGGCGAAACTAAGGTAGTGTTCACAAAAGCGTCGGCTTTTACGATGTCTATCCTCGGGACGCGGATCCCGTGATTTTGAAAGTGTTTTATTGAGAAAGCATTACATGGTTCACCGGAAACCAGCGTCGGCGCTGAACAGCAGCAGGAGTCCCAAAAATCTTATAAGACGTTACTGCACTCTAAAGAGAGATGGTGGCAGCTGTCCCCTAGCGCACACCATTTTAAAAAAGACTGCAGGGTTGAGGACAGCTTACAGCCTTTTTTACTTTGTTTTTACTCTCTCTTCACTCCCTTCTGCTTAGAGTGCGTGATGCAGCAGACGTGAACAAATGCGGGAGGACCCTCACACCATTTATTACCAGCGCTACCTAAAGTCTCTGGTGAAAATTGTTTTTCTTCTTGCAGTTTTGCACTTAATGAGCGCACAACTGTGCTGAAATGTGCGGTTCCCAAAACCAGATGAGATTACTTTGTCAACATGCGGTCGTTGAAGCCGTCACGGTGCTGTTGAGGGTGATCATCTAAGTCTCTAGATTTCTGTAGAAAACGCGACCTTTTTTTATAGAGCGAAAGCTGAATCTAAAGGGTACTGATACTTGAAAGAATACCTGGGCTTACCGCGGCAGTCTCTGCTGGCAGAAGACGCCTTGAAGGGTTCCTGAGGGGTACACTCCAAGGTGCACGGTGCGAATGTCTTATTTCTCCAGTTAATTGTGCGCCGCGTGTCTGCCTTTCCTTCCACAGTTAGTAGCAGCTGGTTTCGGCTCTTATATGAAGACTAAAAAACACAGGGGCACCTAATTCCATTATGTGTTGGCATTGCGACAGTTTTCGAAGCTGTTGATGCCTTTGACGCAAGTGATTAGTGGGGCGGTTAAGACGCCAAGGTTGCTCTTGGCAAGCTCTTCACGTACACCACTTGCCACCTGCCGCGTTTGGAAGGTGGAGTCTCCGCGCAGACAAAACTTGTCTGGTGACGTCACTTACGGTCCAATTACATCACTTCCCTACGGCTGGTAGGTATTCCCCGATCTGGCGACATCACTTCCTAGCAGGTGATGTCGCCTCCCTCCAGTCAATGAGAATTCAAAGTAAAAGTCAGTATATATTCTGACAACGTATGGTACAGTTGCCTAGGGCGTAGACCAAAAGGCTAATGGATGCCTGACAAAGAGTCTGCCCCCTTTTTGCTTCCATTCGAGAGCACATGACATTCAGCGCATAAAATAAATACAAAACGAGATGGAAATATAGAGTGGTTGGTTAACATTCTCCGTTCTTCCTTTCTCCGTTCTGCATGGTTTCGTCATTGATAACGCTACTGCCGGTGAGCCAATCAGGATTTCTGGAATAGCACTATCGAGGTTCGCCTGTCTGATTCATCCGGCGGTATCGACATTATCAGATCAGACTTCAGAACATCTATACGCTGGTGCGTTCCACCTACCCATGCTGTCGAATATTGAACAGATAAAACGCAGTCGGATAGCCGCACGGCAAATACGGCAACGCATTGCGGTCGGTACTGTTGTCGTGTTTGGCAACCGCGTTTTCCTCGCGGTTTTTATTTTGTGTACTTGTCGTATTTGTTGTGGGACTGTTCTAAAACTCTCTATTACGGCACTCTCTATTATGGCTACCGACAACTAAAGTTCAATACGCGATGCACTCTGTGTGTAACTTTCGGTTTCTAATTATTGGCTTGTCTATACACTGATTTTATGTACGAATATGTGTACCTGCATAGCGGCTATTTTGTGCGCCTAGCCTCCTAACTACGTGTTTAAGTCATCTATCCTATATATTCAAGATCCAGATAAGTAAACGCTCTTCCGGGTCCTTCAGACGCTGAGAACTGGCTCCCTTCACTCGGCGCCTTGGCGAAGGTGGTACAACAGGTCTTAAGTACTGAGTGGCATTTGGAAAGGAATAATGGTGCCAGAGCTTGCTTTTGGGAATGCGACTTTATGCTTAAGGGCACCACTTCAGTCGGGACAGGAAATAAATCAGCGAGCTGCTGACAGATTAACATCAGGTGGCCTCGGCAAAAACCAAACACGAGGAATTACAGGGGAATATGGGCTGAACATCGTTCGAAGTACGGGAACCTCAGTGTGCAATATTCTACGAGGAAACCTTGCGAAATTTGACAATAACAGGTGGACACTTAAGGTATTTATATTCTTGCGTAGCAAGAGTGTTCACTCAAAGTGGAGGAAAAGGACTAGGAAACTCAGCACAAAGTATGAAGGAAACCATGATGGAGGTACAGAGAGCTTTAAACGAAAGTAAAAAAAAGCACATGTTCAGAACTGGATTATCTCAAAGGAAAGAAAGCAGGCTCTAGACCTGCATAGACAACGGACTGGCAAATCAGGAGGGGAACGTTCAATGACAATTCAGTAGGCAGCGCGCTGCGCTTTCAAGCGAGATCAAGGCGTCTTAGAACACCAATCTGCAAGAATAAAATTAACCAAGAAGATGGCACGAGTGCGGGAGCGGTAAATTCATAGAAGCAATTCAACATATATAATTTAATAAAATGTGACATTGTCCGTCCCAACGTCGGTACAGTCACAGCCACCCTCCCTGAGACCTAAGGTATTAGAGCCAATGTATATAATCTTACAGAATCTGCCCTAGACTTTAGCAAAAAATGCGATTGGAAGAATGTTGTCTAAAAAGTAGGCAGGTGACGTACGGATGCATGTCAGGATTAAAAACTGGTAAAACGGTAAAGTGAATAAAATTTACAAGCAACAAAAAATTACGAATTGATAGGTAATGCCGTTAGAATTGACTGGTTGGTCAGATAAATATAAAGAAAAAGAAATACCGAGGATGGTGGCACCACTCACCACCCCGTTTAAAAGGAGACGTTTCTAAAATCAGAAGTCATCGAAGCGCTAAGAGGTATCTAACAGGTATCGATGCAAAACGTTACTTGTTCATACCCATTTCGTTGTTGCTTGGGTTGTTAAAGGCGGTCACGACAGCAGAACCGACAATCCAACTGCAGTGACAAAGAAAAACAAAGCGTTCTGCAAAGCATTCTGGAGTGCATTGCAAAAAAAAAAGGAAAGCCAGTAGGCCTAACTTTCCTTGTGTTATTCTTCATCACCAGCCTAATTACGCCCACTGCTGGACAAAGGCCTCTCCCATGTCTCCCCAATTAACCCTGTCCTTTGCCAGATGCACCCTCCCTACACCTGCAAACTTCTTTATCTCATCCGTTAAAATAATTTTCTGCCGCCCCTGCTACGCTTGCCTTCTTTTGGAATCCACTCCGTTATCCTTACTGACCAGCGGTTAGCTCACCTTCGCATAAGATGCCCTGCCCAAGCCCATTTCATCCGCTTGATTTCGGCTGTGATGTCATTAACACGCGCTTGTTCCCTCACCCACTCTGCCTGCTTCCGGTCTCTTAACGTTACACCTAACATTTTTCTTTCCATGGCTCGCTGCGTTGTCATTAGCTTAAGCTTAACCCTTTTCGTTACCCTCCACGTTTCTGTCCCGTAGGTGAGTGCCGGTAAGATGCTGCTGTTGTATTGTTTTCTCTTGAGGGATAATGTTAAACTGCCATTCAAAATCGGAGAGCACCTGCAACATGCGCTCCACCCCATTTTTATTCTTGCTGTAAAAGCTGCCAGATCCAATGCGGACCTGGAATAGGGGCTCCACCGGTTGAAGAGGGCGAGGACATCGCAAGATGAAGACGACCCCTGAACTCTGAAGTGTATAGAAAGTAGAGCAATAAAGTTCATCCTATCCTATTCTACCTATTCATTCACTGTGCTGTTGTTATTGACGTGTTGTTCAGCGTCATCTGGTGGCTCGGCGCTCTGTTATCAAAATTGTACGTGGCGTGCTTCTCTGTGCGTCATCGAAATCTTTACGCGAAGCTATACTTCGGCAGCCCGCGGCGTCACGCTGCTCGTTGTCATGATCTCCACTTGTGGAGCAGTTATCGCTAGCGACCTCGGACACACGCTGAAGCCGCATTGCCATCGCTCAGATTATCAATGCATGATAGCTTACGAATGGCGCCTCTTTCTTTCGCTGACAAAGACTGTTTACAGTAGCGAAATTCAAAGGAAGAACTGTTCTTTGTCAGATGGGATGTTCTCGGCGAAGTTTTATAGAATAGCGGCTCACTTCTTGAGACACTATACTCTATCTGCTCGTCTTGTGGGTCGCTTTCTGCTCCAGGTGCAAGGAAATCAGAAAAGAGGTTTCCAGACGAGGAGGCGCACGAATTAGAAATGCTATGCAAAATCGTGATCGAAGAGTACCGGGCCACCAGGTGGCGCCCGGATGCAACTAACTCGCCTCTTGCGCGTCGTCCGGACACCGTAGAGTATCTGTTACAGGTCCAATTGGACTTATTTTTGGAAATGTGGCGGCGAGTTTGAAGGATGCTTCACTCCCGCCACCGGTTGGCCTGGTATTGCACTGCCTCCGGGATCGGCCTTGTCTTGAGCGCATCTTTACTATCCTGTCTTTCTATCCCATCTTTCAACTCTCCTACTATCTGCGCGTGGTAGCGATTGTGGCTCGGCTTGAGCCAGTGGGCAGGCCTGTGCATTTCCCTTTTCTTTCTTCCTGGCAGAACTTCTCTCTCTCTCCCGGATACTTCTGGCTCCGATAGTATTTGAGTTAGTACTATCCTTATTACCTGCCCATTAACCGGTCTTTTATTTAACTCGGTGCCAATTAATGATTAGATACGTAGCCAATTTAATAGACAAGGCGTTAGATTAAGCAAAAAGGCATGATTATTGTTTTGATTTGATGTATATGGTTGGGGCGGAATTCATTTCGCTGGGGGCACGCCATGGAATCTTGAGCCAGGGAAGCAACTTACTCGGCTTTGTCGTACGGCTGTCGCAGCTTGAGAATTTCCCGCGTCAATTCGTTATGCTGTATCCAGCGCAGTATTTGCGCGAAGGAACAGTTTTGACACAGCTGCGGTGCTTGCAGAAAAAGAAGTCTGTAGGTATTGAACAGCTAGGTCATTACGTATTAGTTCTATACAGGATGTTCCGCTTAAGACTTTACACAATGTTTTTCAAAATAGGCTTTTCAGTTAGAAAAGCGCTTTCTTTGGCACAACATTGTCAGCGGTGTAGCACGTCAGAATACAGCAAAGATGTGCGAACTAGCAGGCTGGTAAATAATAGTGAATAGTTAATTTTTTAACTATTATTGTTAGGCTCTGTATATATTGAGAGGCGTGTAGCCCACCGTAATCAACACACATCAGTTTTTATAATTTGAAAAACTCGGTTCCCTCAGCGCTGTGGCTCATTAAATTTTTGCTCTTTCGTACATTTTATTGCACCGGAGATTTTGCTTTGCCTGCAAGCTTCTCGAAAGCACATGTATTTTCGCGCTATGTAGCAAAATTTTGTTGGTCCAAAGCTCCGATGGTAATCACGTTTTCGAAATTCTAAAAAGTGATGTGGATATTACGTAGGTTGGGCTACACGCCTCTCAATAGTATCCGGGAGCCTAACAGTAATCACTCTTATACAAAAAGCTCTACTTCAGGACCAAAGCTGCGAAAACCTGGCCATCGTTGAAGCCTTCACCTTCATTTCGAATAAATAAATAAATAAATATTGCTGCGACTGTAATTCGAACCCGCGGCAGAGCGACCACATCAGCTTCGCTGGCCCCTCACTCGACGACAGCGCCACGCCATGGCCGCAGCCGAACACGCCTCGTGTTAAGCTGCAACACACTACCGCGCTGTGCATTGCACATCGTCATCTTCATCAACTTCCATCTGCGGCGCGAACAGATCAGATCAGCTTAACCTGGGTCTAATGCCATCGCCAGATATGCCGATGTCCCAGCAGAGAAAACCGTGAGCCAGTCAGGCTAAACAAACGCTTTCGCATGTCTGCTCTGTTTAACTACGTTAACACCGTAACGTATTTATTCTTTATTTTAATTATCTTTGCTCCCTTCGGACACTCTCTAAGCCTTCGTGATCACATGCTGGTCACCAACCCTGTGAGCAAGCCCCATGAGCCCATAGTTGCATTACAACGTCACAAACCGCTCTGGCTGTCGCCGCTGTATTCCCAATCTATTTCATGGCACGCCAGTCGCATCTATAAAAGCAGAGCTAAACGCAAAGCGATATTTTCGCAAGGCTATTGTAATAACACTGCTACCGCATAGTGTGACATCTCCGCGCTGAAGCTAATCCGCTATACCCTTAGCTTAAATGCGTCCATGGATGACTCTTTCTGTTTTGGCTTGTAATGAAGACACTGACACCAACCAGAGGTTTCGAACGAATGAAATATAAAAGTTCACTCATCCCTGATGTAAGATCTGGGTTGCTCCCGAAATGCCGCTGGCATTTCTTTTAGTGCGAAAGCGTTACTACACTAAGCCCTGCTGAAAAATCGATGGGCCTCTGTATCCTCGACCTTTGACCCTGGACCTTTGACCCTTTACCCTTGACTAGGGGAAGGCCATGTGGTACGAAAGTTTAAGAGAAATTGTCTTGGAGGACAATGTAAGGCAATTACTAGGAAAGAGTGAAACAAATTAGAAGGACAGGTGCTTTGGCACGTCTTGCTCGGTTTAACGGCGTAAAAACTCATTTTTTCACCTCTAGATTGGTTCTATAGTCTTCCACATAACGTTCTAGCCGTCATGCTGTTATTTTTGTAACTGTGCGACCATAACTTTCAAATCTTTCTGTGCTCAAGCCATCGCTTATCACGCTTGATTAATGTCGTATGCTTGAACAAAGCCTACACGAACAGCTGAGTCCGATAAGCAATGGCTCAAGGCACGATCGGGGCAAGCGAAAGATGGCGCCTGCCTTTCGTTGAAATGAAAACGTACTGCTGGAAAACAACGTATCTCACTTGAGGCACTACCAAATGCGGTCGCAGTCGGCGATAAGGCGTAGATAGACCGCGTACTCAAGTATTGGTAAAGATTCTCTAGATAAATGTTGTTGTACAGACATTCCGGTTTTCAAATTTTTTGTTCCCATTTTTATCAGCTGCAAAACGGAAAGGCAATGCATTCATGAGCTCCAATGTAACAGCTGCATGTTTCGCTGAAAAGTTTGTTATAATTAGTTGCAGAAAGTGTCGTTAAAGTAGTATATATGCTGTAGTATGGTGCTATTCGCTGGCCAGATTTTGGATCTGTGAGCAAAATATTTGGTCACAGGTTCCATTAGCGTTAAAATATGTCCTGGATTTAGAGCAATACAATATGGCTTCTGTTTACTGTGGAATTACGAAAATAGTCTAATGACTTTCTATACACTTCTTACAGACTCTATTGACTTCATATCGATTTTTTGCTTTGTCTTTTCATAGTTTATAAACTGTCCATAGAGAAGTATGCTAAATGTTTAAGGCCGTAAATCTGCAAGTAGTCTGCAGACCGTGTATATAATATAAATTTTCTATACACAAATCCATGGGGCTTGTCTAAGAACTTCTATAGACTTCATTGACAAAAGTCTGTGGACAGTCTATAGACTACGTGAAGAAATTTTTGGTTGTGTGGAGTAATTGATAAAATGCCAGGGAAAACAGGACGAGTAACATTTTCCGGAATCTCGCAAAAAACGTTGGCACATCACCTTATTCTCAGCTACATTTCTCGTTTGATTGTCCATCCATTTAAGAAGAAGAGCGCTGCGAACGGCAGCATCTCTTGATCGAGCTCCTGTTTTTTGAAATACTTTGTGCTTCTGTAGCCTTCAAGGCAACCTCGCCGTCCCAGGCGATGGCGGATGACCCGCCGCCTCTGCTGCCTTCTGTGGCTAGCAGTGTGAACTGCACAGATCAGCCTGGATGCAGTATGGATCTCCCCTCAGAGCTCCCGGGATCGTCCAGTTTCTCTGACTCGGATGACATGGATTTCGACGGAGGCTACACCGAGATTGTGAGTCGGCGCCTGAAGAGGAAGCTTTCCAAAACCCCGACTGAGTGTGGGCCCAGTGGGTGTACGAAGCGGGCTAACAAGTCCATTGTGCCAGCGAAGATGCCTCACCAATCCAGTGTGAGCAAGAAAACAACCAACGAGGCCAATGTAAGTGAGCAATCTCTCACTTACACAATTTCATACATGCCTGTTGAGGAAGAGAATCTCAACTCCATCAACAGGCAGACTTTGACTCTTCTTCTTGAACGACTGGTTCCGGGCCAAGTCAAAGAAGTGCGTATTAACGCAAGAAGGAATATCCTCTCTGTTGATGTCTCTAGCCGGGCAACCCTGGATAAGTTGAAGACCGTGTCTGTCCTTGGCAACATACGAGTCCGCTCGTTCTTCGCTCATGGACTTAACACTACTGCTGGTGTGATTTCTGACGTGGACATACAGATCAAGGATATGGACTTGGTGCAACTGCTATCAAGTTCTGTTCGCATAACTGACATCCATCGTTTCGGCAAATCACGGTGTGTCAAACTAGTGTTTGAGGGTACTACTTTACCATCGCATGTGAAAGTGGGTTTTGTGAGGCACCCAGTGCGTCCTTATGTGCCCCGACCGGTGCAGTGCCGAAAATGCCAGAAGATTGGACATGTAAGTGCTGCGTGTACGAGCACGAAAACATGTCCGCGTTGTGGTGGCGTGCACGATGGACCTACATGTACGATTGAGTCTCCAGTTTGTGCCAACTGCAAAGGTCCTCATGAGGCAACATCTAGGGAATGTCCGAAGGTGAAAACAGAGATGAAGATCTTGAAGAAAATGGTGAGAGACCATTCTACTCACCGAGAAGCAGCAATCGCAGTACGTCGCTCCAGGAGGAGGACACGAAGTCGGCAGAAGAAATTGAGCTCAGTAAATGACGTGTCAACACATCAGGAGGACCGAGACCGCTCTGCCGCGCAAAAGCCACTGCCTCCAGCTCCGCAAGAGCCACGACTGACAACCCCCCAGGAGGACCCCGCAGAGTGGCCACTTCTACCATCGCGTACTGTAAGCTCTGTGACACGTCCGCCTGTGCGTCCGCCGGCTGTGTCGACAACAGATGATCAAATCAGGGCGATGCTGAAACAGCTGATAGGCACCTTACGGCTGATAATTGCTGGAGTGGACACGCCAATTGCTAAGGCTGCTGTCCAAATTTTAGACGCTATTGAACCGGTGCTTGCCACCCTTTAATAGCAGTCAAAATTATGGCTCTACCGTCGTCAGCACCCTCACAGCAGGAGAGAATCTCTCGATCGGCAGTATTACAATGGAATGCTCGAGGTCTGCGAGGCCGCCTAGCAGATCTCAGGCAGAGGATCTTCAAATACCGATTTCCGGTGCTTGTAATATGTGAGCCTAATATCACATCTCCTTTTCGACTGTCCGGTTATGAAAGTTTCCTCTCTGAAGCGGCTGGGCATTTGAGCAAGGTACTACTATGCGTCCGTCGTGACCTCACTTACGTTCGGCATCAAATTCCTGGGGGCAGTAGCAACGAGTATGTAGCAATCACTGTGACTTTGAATGGGCGCACAATCTCTATTATAGGTGGCTACATACCACCAAGGGGTCGATTTGATGCCCTACGACTACAATCGCTACTTGACAGCGTTTCGGAACCCCATATAATAGTAGGAGATTTCAATGCGCATCACCACGGCTGGGGAAGCGCCGTTACGAACGTTCGAGGACGGGATATCGCCACGTTCATGAACAATGCAGGTCTCGTTTTGCTCAATGATGGCACGCCGACATTTCTACGCGGGACTACCTACAGCAGCTGCCTGGACCTTGCATTTGTATCCAGGCGCCTGTCATCGTTCGCAACGTGGTGTGCTGATATTGAAAGTTATGGAAGTGACCACATACCGACATATGTGCAGCTACGGTGGTTTCACCGTCTTCCAAATGCCAAAATACGTTGCACCGACTGGAGTGCTTTCGGCATTGTTCTAGAAAAAACCTGTGGGAAACTCGCTGATCCAAAAGATGTGGAACAGCGTATTATTTCGGCCATGCACGATGCAACACGCAATATCTCAGCGCCAAATTCCACAGCACCAGTGGATGTGATCTACGCGCAGCTTCGGGCGATTCGTCGGCGCGCAGAAAGAAAATACCGGAGGACAAAGGATGTCTCGGATCTCCGGGCCTCTCGACGTGCCCAGAAGCAAATACAGCGCTATTTGGAGAACCTAGGCAAACAACGGTGGCGGTCATTTTGCAGCAGATTGGATCCCCGCAAACCACTCTCCACAATCTGGCACGTTGTTCGAGCACTGCCGACATTTCCCCAGCAGAAACACCCTTTCCGTGCATTGGCACTTCATGATAGACGGCAAGAACTAGAGGTGGCGGAGGATTTCTGCTCGAGAATTGCCGGAAGCGCTTCTTTACCTCGGCAGCATCGATGTGCTCCCCCCACGATGGACGATCGACTGGACATCCCCTTCAAAATTCAAGAACTGAAAGCAGCTCTTTCTGCTTGCACGCATCCTTCATCCCCAGGACCTGATGGAATAACATACAATGCGCTTCGTCATCTAGGCCCACAGGTAATGGAAGCCCTCTTAACATTGTTCAACCACTCTTGGGCCTCTGCCACTGTACCACAGCAGTGGAAAAGAAGCCGCATTGTGGCCTTGCTCAAACCAGGGAAATCGCCACTCACAATAACATCCTACAGACCAGTAGCTCTGGCAAGTTGTATTGGCAAGACGATGGAGCGTATGGTGCTAACCCGTCTAGAATGGTTCCTTGAAAAACATGGGCTATACCCTTCCACAATGACGGGTTTCCGCAAAGGCCGGTCTGCCATCGACAGTGTAATTGATCTCGTGTCAACGGTAGAACATGAAAAACGCCGTCACAGGTTGACTGCTGCTCTTTTCCTCGACATAAAGGGCGCATTCGATAATGTTCAGCATGATGCAGTACTAAATGCACTCGAAGAATGTGGTATAGGCGGACGTCTACACAATTGGATTGCAAGCTATTTGACAAACCGGACAGTCTACATGGAGACTCTTGAAGGTGACACAGCAGATCATCATGTTGCTTGTGGTGTTCCTCAGGGAGGAGTGCTCAGTCCAACGTTGTTCAATCTCGTGCTCATTGGCCTTTTCAAACAACTACCGAAGACTGTTTCAATATCCGCCTACGCAGACGATATTTGCATCTGGACATCAAGTGTCACGCGTCCCCAAGTGCAAGCAAGATTGCAGCGTTCGGTGTCCATTACGTCTGCGTACTTGCGCCGTCAGGGGCTTGAACTTTCGCCAACTAAAAGCGTAACATTGGCTTTCACACGCAAGATAATGGCGTGGTATCCGGTCACAATCGATGGGCAAATTGTTCCATACGTAACACATCACAAATTCTTAGGTGTTACGATAGACCGTGACCTGTCCTGGACGAAGCACATTTCTGTGCTCAAGCAAAAGCTCGACAGCTTTGCAAGCATTGTGCGGTGTATGGCAGCAAAATGTTGGGGTCCCTCTGAGCGATCTTTACTACACGTGTACCAGGCGCTGGTAGTCGGCCTTCTCAGATACAGTGCACCCGTTCTCTCGGGGGTCAGACTATCAGGCCTGCGTGTGCTTGAAAGCGCGCAGGCTCGTGCTTTAAGAGTATGCTTGGGTTTGCCATGTAAAACTTCTACATGAGGCACATTTTATGAGGCCCGCGCCTGCCCAGCACGAATTTATTTCCAACAGGAGCCACTTCGTGTGCATTTGCGGCATCTGACCAGGCATCGTCATCACCCCCTGACTAACATTAGTGCGGTGCGTCCAGATGCAGCCTTTTCCAGAGCCCTTTGGATGCAGCGCAATGCGCTGCCTTCGAACTACGCGCCACACCAGATTGCGGAGGTGCCACTTTGGGCAGTACCAAAACCATCTATACGGACAACAATCCCAGGGATAACAAAGAAAACGCACATTCCAACAGTCGGACTGAAACAGCTGGCGCTGTCATACATTACATCTATGTATACTAACACCCAGCATGTTTTCGTGGACGGATCCGTTACAACCACTACTTCAGCTGCAGCGGTGATACTGCCAGGAAATGCCTCATGTCACCGTTTCAGGCTCATGCACAAAACGTCCTCTACGGCAACCGAATTGGCAGCCATACGAGAAGCCGTCCTTTATATTGGTCACCAGCCAGCGCAGCAATGGACTATATTCTGCGACTCGAGATCGGCATTACAGGTTGTACAAACTTATCTAAAACCAAGAGCATGCGAGCAGCTGGTTCAACAGATTGTGCTTTTGTTAGGCGAGGCTTTCCACCGCGGCCATATCATAAAGTTTCAATGGATACCGAGCCATTGCGGCATAGCGGGAAACGAGCGTGCTGACGCCGAGGCTCGGATGGCACATAGTGATGGTGCTTTCATTGAGATAGCCTTTTCAAGATAAGACATTGGAGCCTTGTTGGCGCATTTAATGCAGGCGGCAATGCAGTCGCACTGGCATGATCCGAGTCATCAACAGGACCGCGTGTGTAAGCTTGACGCTGGCTCACGATTACATTTCCCATCTGTGGTGGTGCGACGTCATGGGACTTTACTCCACCGGCTACGGCTTGGCGTTGCCTACACCAAACACTATCTTCACAAGATCGGCATCGAAAGTCACCCAAATTGCGCACAGTGCAACACACCAGAGACTATTGGACACCTTCTTTGCGCGTGCCCGAAGTATACTTCTGAAAGAACAACATTGGAGGCGACCGTGAAAAACCTGGACTCTCGCCCTCTCTCTCAGGAAACTCTTCTGGGCGCAAAGACGAGACGTTCTGATTGGTGGCGTGTGACAAAAGCCCTGCTCAACTTTTTGTGTGAAACAGGCCTGGATACTCGTTTGTGACCGCCTGTGCACAACCTACATGGTTAATGACATGTGTCGGTGTTGTGTTGCAGACACCAGTTTTGAGTTTTATGTGTGTCCAGTAACCGCGATGCGAGCGCCAGCCAGTGTTGTGCGTGTGTGTGTGTGCGTGTGCATAGACATCACCCGTGAAACTCATTGTATTATGCCATCATCAGCCTTCATTCACACTTTCCTTTTCCTCCTCTTCCCTTTCCCCTGTGTGGAGTAGCAGGCCAGGGCCCTGTTACCACCGGCCGACCTCTCCGCCTTTCTTTCATTAAAATTCCTTTCTTCTCTTCTTTCATCCATTTAGCCGTTTGCAACCTCTCGTTAAAGTCTACTGTGATCCGCCTGGCAAGGTCTTCGACCTAAAATAGGAAAGTGTAAGTGCCTCGCATCGCAGTACTCTGCGTACTCTGCAGTTATCTGGAAAAACGACTGCGATTCGTCATGGGCGTTGTGTAAGAGTTTGCTGTGCCTAGGTTCTTTCCAAGCATATGTGCACACTTCTAATTTTAGTTCGCAGGTACCATCTTTGCTCAAAATATGCAGGCAGTGGAACACTTGTGCATTTTTTGCGCTCAAAATGCTGTGTAAAGTATGAAGAACTGGTATCCTGACATTCTTAGACGTGTTTGTTTTGAGTGTGTCTTAAGGGCTCCACTCTATGGCAGATGAGACACCCCAATGATTTCGTAGTTTTGCCAAAGACTGCACAATTGCCCATGTAACATAAACATTTGTGGATTTCACGCTTCAATACTCTTTGCACACTCTTATTTCGAGGCTCAACTACCCCCCTCCACACACACACACACACATCCCTCCTCCCTTTCTATCTTTAAGACGGAGTTTCGCTCTGCCAGCATTATCTCTCCTCAAGAAGTTCAAAATACTTGACTTTTTCCTGCTCTTTATGGCTCTTTTGAGTTAAATGTTTTACCAACGAATTGTGCCAGCAACTATCGTTAGAGAGTATTTCCGTTTACCTCTTGTTTGGCTTCTCTGCTGAACTTGTGCTGTACGTAGAGACGACCGACAATCTCGGGCATAGCGTCGTTCTTGATGCCAACGCACTTTTTCCACCTCGGACTGTCGGTGACGACTCCCGCAATAACTTTAAGTCCGCAGGAAGCATTTCGAAATTGCTGAGATGTTTTCTCCGCCCATGTCATCATGACTCTCAGGCAGGCGTAGTTGTACAGCGTCTTTCTGGAAAGAAAATTTAAAACGGGCCGCTCCTTTTACGGCAGAGAATGATTCAAGCTTCCCTGTTGCGCACAAACATTTCCAGGTTTATATTTACGGTAGTGTTGAAGAGTTGGGGCATAATATTGTCTGAGATGTATTGGTTATTTTATTTTAATGCAAAGGCACTTGTATTCAAATTACAAGAAAAGCCGATTGCGTGTGTTTGTTAGTGTGTGAGTGTGTGTACTCACAGATGGGAGCAGAAAATGAGTAAGCTGTCCTCAAGGGCGCTCCCTTTCATAAAACGGTGCGTGCTCAAAGGGGAGTTTACCCTCTTTTTACTCCTCCCTGTTAAGATTGTAGTGTTATGTTTGTAAACGCTAGATCTGGGGAGGAAAAAGAGGGAGTCGGAGAGTATTTGGCTGGGACGGAGTTTTTTTACCGGATGACCAAAAGCATTTGTACGTCGCGTTTTGAGATAGAATTTGGTGTTTCTCTCTCTTTCCTTAGGAAGAGAGTTATTGAGACGGAGTTAAAAGCCTAGAGGACAGTTAAGACCACCGACCATTTTAGGATTTCGTTGTTGTCGACTATAGTTACGTACCAGGCAGCTGCAATGCTAGCCGACGGCATGAGACGCCACGGACGGCGAACTAAAAAAAAAAAACAGCGCGCGACTACATGCCGCACCGAAAGATACTTTCCCTCCCGAAAAAAGCTAAGATTTTACGATCTGCGAGTGCTATCAGAGGTTTTTTTTAAAAAAACAAACTTTACATGTAAAACTCTGGGTTGCCCTCTTCTGCATCATGAGTGGCTATTCAGAACGACCAAGAATAGGTTTTTAAAAGCGCGGCGAGATTTTCGGCACCCACGTTTCAGGTCCTATGGTCACCATCGGCGCAGACGGTAAGCATGTCCGAAATTTTATTTATTTTACTGTATTTATTCATTTATGAATACGCTAAACCCTCACTTGAGGGTCACTGCAGGGAGAAGAAATGAAGAAAAAGAAAAGTGCATATATACACAAGAATGCAGAAGGCTCTTCGAGCACCTACAAATCAAGAGAAAGTAAAAACGCAACACAATTCACACCACCCCACAGTCACCTGCTGTGCAACAAGAAATATTTGGCAGTCATTAACGCGCAGATCCACAGGAATCCCATTCCTAGACAGAGTCACCAAGCGCATTCATGAAAGGCGCTACACCGACAGACTCAGGAACATGAGCGGAATGTTTATTCCAGTGCTCAATAGCATCCGGAAATAATGAGCTGCGATAGACGTTAGCTCAGGATAAGTATGGCCATATCGCTTTGGGATGATTAAGTCTGGAGCTCAATCTACCTCGAGGCTGTAGATGTCTTTATTTACCAATGTTAATTCCTCCATGCATGATTTGGTACAGTATTTTCAGTCTTTGCTTCTCACGGCTTCTTTCTAATGGAAAGTTTTACGTTTATTTCCTGGTCTGCGGATGGTAAAGTCGTTCTCCTATGATACGTGTGGATGCAGTGCAAAATGGCTTGGGTCAATCCAGCCGTAAACTCTGTTCCCTAGTCAGTCCTCAGCGCAGTCGACGTGTTCAGCGGAACATAATCCAACTTTGGCTGGAGTGCCATCCGGCAAGAATTGCGCTTCTGCGCAATGTTCAGGCAGTCGGTGGCCGCTATTTATTTTTTTTCAGAAGTAAACATTCGCGACGGGCCAAGTACGCCCATACCGATCTGCTAAAAGGGCATTGGTGCTATGTGGCTCAGTTGTCGTGCTGGTCAGGTAAGTGGGGTTTTTTTTTTTGCTGACTGTCTCGGCAGACAACCATGTAATACGTGACCTGCACTACTAGTCGTGACCACTACTACGTGTCTTGAATTCGAAACAGGGCGCGAGTAAAATCGAGATGGATTAGGCGGGTTTGGTTTTTCTGACATTTTTTTTCAGTTTTAAAAATTGTTTCGAATAGTCTCTCGTAGTTATAATGAAATATTTCTACAGCTTTTCAACTTTATAAACTTAGGACGTCATATCAGGGACAGATTCCAACTGTAGTCAATGTGCGGACTAAAAATGCCCCCCCGCCCCCCTTTATTATCGTCGAACAAAAAGCTATTTCTGTTGGTACTTACTTGTCGGCAGATTCAAGAAAGCGATTTAGTTCGTCGTAGTGTTTCAAGGCATGCAATTAAACTGTCTCGTTCTCATGCAGAGTGATATTTGCTGCCGAAAATTCTTCCCTGAGTAAACTGAAAAGCGGCAGCAGTCAAAATAACATTAAAAAAACAGAATTCCTAACATGTCAGCGGCCATAGGTACTGCACTCGTGACGCGACAGGCGCCTTCGCTTGCTGCAGAAGTTTTCATAACAGGCGTACATTGGAGGGATGTTGCAGCATTTAAGTGTGCAGAGTGCAGTGCAGGCTAGATTTCCCGTGGCATGAGGTGAACACGAAACTGCTTACATAGCTTAGGATAAACAAGACGAGCGCGCGAATTCTGAATCCCCAGTTCTCAGGAGATGTGTCAGTTGGCCGGTTTAACGACTCAGTCAGGCCGCGGCGGTAGCCCAGTGGTTATGGCGCTCGTCTGCTGATCATAAAGACGCGGTTTCGATTCCGGCAGGGGTGTTCGAATTTCGATGGTGTCGAAATTCTAGATGCCCATGAACTGTGCGATGTCAGTGCGCTTGTTAAAAGACTCCAGTGGGTCGAAATTACCAGAGTTCTTCACTACGGCGTCCCTCAAAGCTTGAGGCACTTTGGGACGTTAATTAAACCCTCATAAACCATAAAACTTACGACTCACTCATTGTTGCTCCTCTGGCTTGCGAGGCACGAATTGTTTGCTCGTGAAAGGTCGCGACCTTGAACGCTCAGTTCTGCGACATTGGGGACTGAACAAGGCGACGCATGCTGCGTATACAATTAGAATGCCATCTGCCAATATCAGACGGAGAACAACTGATGGCGACGGACATTTGGTTCGCCGACGACTGCCAAGTATGAGACCCTGTCACTGCCACTGCGTTTTTTGTGGTCACAAGTTTACACGCCCAAAAAATAACAGAACGCTCTTCATCACACCGTGTACGTTGCTGACCACATTTTTTCAGCTTTAAAAATTATTTCGAATAGTCTCTCAATGTTATAATGAAATATTTCCACAGCTTTTAAACTTTATAAACTTGGAAAGCCATATCAGGGATAGATTCCAACTGTAGTCACTGTAGGAAAAGGGGGAGGGGGCAGATTAAGAAGAAACAACTCATCATGTTTTTCTCAGTAACGTATCTCCTAAGTGGTTTATTTTTTCGGCATTTCAATAAAGCCGGAGAAATATACAAAAAAAAATCCATGACATTGAGCTTTTGCGCAGCCGTATGTATGCCAACAGTTAAGGTGTAGCCTTTTTATCAAGCATGGTCGCACTTGCGACTCGCTTGCTCGGTGGCGGAGTGCACTCTAAACACAACGGGAGTAAAAACGGAGCAATCCGTCCTCTAACGCACTTCCTTTCAAGGGGCACGAAATGCTGCCCACGTCTCAGGGGAGATTTCCATCACTAAAAATACAGAATACTTATGATTGGCAAGAAAATCAAAGATCTTGAAGTTACGAAGATTTTAACAGAGGTATCAGTCTCCTCCATTTGCTAACCTCAAAGGCTAAGGTGCCGCGTTTAAAAGCCTCCTCCCATTGCTAACTGCATAAATCTTCTATGCTTTGCAGTGGGAACATGCCTCCGTTTCCGAGGGTAAGCATTCCGTGCATTTAATGACCCAAGTCTACTGCGGAACTTGGGTAGCATTCCCTGCCCAGAATAGAGAGTGTGCTAGGGAAACTGCTTACTCCTTTTTTTATTTCAATATGTGCTTATTCCTGTTTAGAATGCAGAACCCGGCCTCTAACACCGACCAGCCTGTCGCACCTTTCAGTGGATCCATCAAATGTGACAAGGGAGTAATTTTTTCCTTTATTACGAATATGCTGTAAACCCGTGTCATTTAATCGTGTCATTTAAAATAAATGTAAACTCCTGTCATTTAACCGAAAACGTAATCCTCTCCTCTTCCCGTATAAAATCCCGCACGTCACGGTGGAATTAACTCAGACTTATAAATACCTCGGCGTAACATTGTCCAATGATCTAACCTGGAATGCGCATGTGACAAAACTCTTATCCGCCTTGGATTGTTAAAATGACATCTACGCCATGCGCCATGAAACGTAAAGTTACTTGCCTACAAATCCCTTGTCTGTTCTAAATTAGAAGACGCCTCTGATATTTGGAGCCCTATCCAAAATTATGTAATCAATTCCTTAGAATCAGTACTAAGTCGAGCCACAAGATTCATATATTCGTGCTGTTCATATAATGTTAGTAAATCGTCATTAAAAGCAGAGGCCGGCTTAACATCTCTAGCTTGCATGTAGACGTCGTATCACTGGTATGTGCTTGTTTCATAAATTTTATTACAGTTCACTTCGTCATCTGCCCTACATCAATCCGCCGGCACGCATTTCCCCCCGCAGTGGTCATCCCCTTCAAGTTGCCCGGCCCCGCACGCGCACCTCTACATTTGCATCGTCATTCTTTCCACGCTCAGCCACGGACTGGAACAGCCTTCCACACGACATCGCCGCAATCATCTGCCCAACAACATTTGTGAATTGTTTGGAGACTATATTGACACAGTGCATTCCGCATTTTCGCTTAGCGCTGACCTGAAGCACGCGCCGTCTCGAAAAAGAGGAAGCGGAGGTGTCATCGATCTTGAGCTGTGGTGCAGACGTTCGTCGGATCCTGCGTTCCTGTGTTCTGTGATCACCGCATTCACGCGTGACATTTTGGTGGAGGTGCTGGGTGGTGAACCCCATGCTCAGGACCCCTGCAAGAAGCCGGGACTCCAGCCCGCTTGACACCTTGAGAGTCGAAGTTACGCCCACCCATCAGAGTAGCCGGTGACTTCAAGGACTGCAACTAAAGTTCGGGCCTCTGCAGTCTCGTCCGACCGCCAGGAAACTGAGCTCAGCGCGACCATCAGTGCCCACAAACACCTCCGTCAGCATGCCGGATGCTATTCCTTTGCCGTCTGTCGTGCTGCAGCAGCCACACGAACCACCCACCTTTCAAGTTTTCCCAGCTGAGGACACGGAGGACTGGCTCGAGAATTTCGAGCGCATGGCCCAATACAACAGGCGGGCTGACGACTCGAAGCTGCAGCACGTGTTTTTTTTTCACTGGAGGGTGCAGCTCGTATTTGGTTTGAGAACCGAGAAGCCACAATAACAACATGGGGCTCCTTCAAGAATCAGTTTTTTCAGGCATTTACAACCGTTCTCAGGAAAGAACGTTTCGAGCTGCTCCTCCAGACACGCGTCCAACTACCAAACGAGACCGTCTTCGTTTACTCCGAGGACATGGCGAAGCTCTTCCGCCGGGCTGATCCCAACATGTCCGAAGAGAAGAAGCTGCGGTTTCTTATGAGGGGCATCAAGATGCAGATCTTCGCTGGGTTAGCTCGAAGCCCGCCCAAAACGGTCACCGAATTTGTTTCCGAAGCCACTACATTGAAAAAATGCTCGACATGAGATTCAGACAGTACGAGCGTCCGCCGTCGCTGATGTCTACCAGCGGTGTCGATGCTTCTAGCCACCACATACTTCGGGAAACCATCCGGACCGTCGTAGGCGAAGAGCTTCAAAAGCTCTTTCCAGCCCCGGATTCGTCGCAAGTTTCTTCCATTTCGGACATTATTCGTGAAGAGGTCCAACAGGCGCTCACGCCGCCAGCCCCTCTTCACCCGAACACAACACCCCAGATGATGACACGCGCCGCAGCCGTTCGCCGTCCACCGCCGCTTCCAAGTCGCCCGGATACACCTGGCCACATTCACCGCCAACCACACCCACCTCACCCTTCTCATTTTCTCCCTCGGAAGAGTGACGTCTGGCGTACGGCCGATTATCGCCCTCTGAGCTATCACTGCGGCGGGCCCGGTCACGTCTACCGCAACTGTCGTCACCGACGTATGGGTCTGCAGGGATATCGTGTCGATGCGCCCCGACCGCAGCGTGGTCAATAAGCGATTACCTGGCCGCGACACCCGAAGCACCACACTGCTATGCCCGGTCGCCGTCTCCACGTCGTTTCTCGTCTCAGCGACGTTTTTCCGCCGACATTTCGCGTGGAAGGTCTCCTAGTCCCCGTCGGGAAAACTTGAAGCGGCAGCCTTTGGGGGCAAGGTTGCTCACCTGCGACATGTCCAAGATCCTCCACTGCTGCACAAACATGACCGACCGCTTATACGACGCACCGACGATCAGCAGACCGATAACACGCCTCGCCGCATCAATTCTTCGCCGTAGCGAAACCGCTTGGTGCCGCACCGCAGCCGTGAGCGGACTCCGCGACGTTCCCGTAGACCTACGACTACAACTGCTGATCTCAACATTTCAATCGACGGTACCGACGTCACCGCACTTGTGGACACCTGCGCCGACTACTCGGTAATCAGTGGACCTTTTGCCGCGACTCTGAAAAAGGTGACCACACCTTGGACGGGCCCACAGCTCCATACTGCCGGGGGTTATTTGATCACCCCAGCTGTCACGTGCTCATCACGATTCACCATCGAAGAGGACACGTACCTGGCCACCTTCGTCGTACTCGACAAGTGTTCCCGGTACGTAATCCTCGGAATGGATTATTTTGACAGAAAATGGCGCGGTCATTGACCTTAAATCGAAGTCAGTGACGTTCTCCACCGAGAACGCAATCCACAGTGCTTTCGAACGTCCCGCGGCCCTTTCCATCTTTGATGACGTCACCATTCCACCCCGTTCGAGCGTTGTGGTCTCTGTCGGCGCGAAGACGCTGCGAAAGTTTGAAGGTGTCGTCGAAAGCAAACTAATTATGCTTTTCGACCGCTGTCTTGCTGTCGCCAAAGGGGTCGTTTACCTCGAAAACGGAGAAACCGAAGTCCTGCTTACGAGTTTTGGCAGTGAGCACCAACATCTTAGCCTTGGGACTACTGTGGCCCACGTTCATGGTATCGCCGACATTCGACGAGCGCCCAGTCTTGCCATGGTGTCGTCAACAGAAGTTCACACCGGTGTTCCCGACTTCCAGTACGACATTAACCCGGCACTTTCGCCGCAGCAGAGAGGCCAAGTAGAATCTCTCCTCCAGCGCTATGGCGATACCTTCTCGACATCTTCCCGCGTCGGCAGAACACACTTGGCCAAGCATCGGATAATTACAGATGACGCCGTGCACCCTCTCAGACAGTCACCTTACCGCATGTCTTCCATGGAACGCGCCGCAATCAGCCGTCAAGTTAAGGAGATGGTTCGAGAAGACGTCATTCAGCCCTCTCGTAGTCCCTGGGCGGCACCTGCCGTCCTCGTGAAGAAAAAAGATGGTACACTGCGGTTTTGTGTGGACTACCGTCGCCTAAACAAAGTAACTAAAAAAGATGTTTATCCCCTTCCTCGAATCGACGATGCTCTCGATCGCCTCTGCTATGGAAAATGTTTCTCATTCATGGACCTCAAATCAGGTGGTGGTGGTAGTGGTTTTATTAAAAATTATAGTAAAAAGGAAGGAAAAGATTTTTGCTAGCCCCGGCATCTGCCATCGATACTGGAGCACCTGAGCTGGGGCAGCGGAAATAAAGGACAGCAGGCAGAATGGAGAAATGAAATGAAAGATGTGAGGGGACAGGAATAGAGGACAGGGGGAGAAGTAATATGTACAAACTATTTACACAATAAGAAATGTGTCCAGGTTGTGCGCGTGATTAGTTCATTTTAGAGGAATTAAATCACACACGCGCACAGCACTGTGTAGGTTACAACTGGAGTGGGGCGTCCAGTTATTAATCGTTCAAGGTAGATTAATAACTGGACGCCCCACTCCAGTTGTAACCTACACTCAAATCAGGATATTGGCAAATCGAGGTAGATCAACGGGACCGTGAAAAAATCATGTCCTTTATGCCTTCCCTTATGGCGCGGTTCAGGTGTCCGCCGATATGTAAGACAAATACTGCGCCATATCCTTTCCCCAAAAACCAATTTTTATTTTCATACGCAGTCATACACTATCTATAGATTTATGGCCATACATTTTTAGTAGCCATATGTCTTTAGGCAGTCTATATATTACGAATAGACAAAATGAAATATCTATAGGAAAGCAATAGGTCTATAAGAAATCTACAGGCTGTCTATAGACCATTTTTATGAGGAATGCAGTGAACCAGCCGTGAGGGCAGCGTTCATCCTTTTGTGTGCGAGTGTTTTTTTTTTAATGTGAATATATTTCATGAGCTGCAGTTATATGTGATTGCTTTGTTTTCAGGAGCGTTTCTTTCACAACTTTATACTTGAACATCATGAGTGCTTGTTTACTATGTTGTCTTGTAGCCACTGCCGCATTAAAAGGTCAGCCTGCCGGGCTGTATTGTATTGTGGGCCTAATGTTTTATCCTCCAATCTAAAGAATCATTTGTGCTCAAGCACGCAACCGTACGTAATGAAAACTCGTATGCTACTCTCGTTGAATACTTCAACAGCGCTATTAGGGAAGGTTTTAGGGGCAGGGACCAGTCGAATTTCGGTGGAGACGAAATTCTACAGGCCTGTGTATGAGAGATGCATTGAAATGATGGGAAGGGGGCCCGGTGTAGAGATGCGGATCAGTAGCGAACGCCTGGAGATCTTTACTCGTATAGTGTTGAGTCAGCTACATTCGGCCTGGAACATGCTCTGAAGAATGCTGCAAATTTCATATTTGGATGTACGGTTAACCACCGCATCAATCGGTCGTTGTTGGAAGATGGCGCCAAATTACTCTATCGGGGCCTCAATATCTGTGTCAGAAACTTCCGATTCACGGACTGACAATGGAATCGATCGATTCTCGTTGACGCACTCATTTTTCGATATTGTGGCGATACTTGAATGTTTATATCAGTGCCGCTTATTTTCGAGCTATTAGACCTTGCACTCCGCTGATGGAGACAGGTTTTTATGTCAGATATAGATGAAAGGTATTAAGGCATTAATAAACCTGTTTGAATTTCAAAATAACATTCGCATATACTATGGCAGCCGTGCACATATGCTTGCACAGAGACCATTAACATTTTGTGCAGCAGCAAGACTCGTGTGGCACAAGATTTTCAAGTGCCGCACAAAGGGAAATGATACACCTACGTAACATAATACTATAAACCGGGCGCCGGGGATTCCATGGCCGAGCCCACCGACGGTGCACGCCGTCAGGGCTTACAAACTCACTGTCTACGAACACTACACGCAAAGAAAAATAGGACTTTGCTGCTTTAACCCTGCCCCACCCATCCTTATCGATCCATGCAGCTCGCATTCTTTGGCGAATGCAATTTAATCTTATTGATACACCAGGCAAAATTTTTTTGTATGAAATACACTTGTACAACTCACTGCTCAAACTGTTCCCACGCATATGCAGATATGGAACACTGCCTTACAAAGTGCCAATTAGCGTTCTTGTCTGCCGCCTGTCCATCACTCCCCCCCACCCCCAGCATGGCCCATCTGGCTCACCTCCTGGGACATGAACCTACCAAGCGCCATCGCCACCTTGGTCCAGGACCTGTTAAACGGCTAACATAAAAGCTGTTTCAATACACTACTTACAGCAACACCACCTCGAAACATGCATTTTTGCTTGCGGATTTTCAATGCAGGTTGAAGGCAAAGACATCCGTGTGCTGTGTGATGTCAGTGCACGTAACACATCGCCAGGTGGTCGAAATTTTTCCGGAGCCCCACTGTCTCCTTTTTCTCTTTTGAAGCCAAAAGCTTCACTACCCAAGCTTTTCCTGTCGTCAGCGAGGCCGCAAATTTGACCTTGAATGTAGATAAAGGCATATGGGGCAGCTAGTTTTACTTTGAATGTAGGTATAGGTCAAATACCCACCGCGGTGGCTCAGTGGTTAGGACGCTCGACTACTGATCAGGAGTTCCTGGGTTCGAACCCGACCGCGGCGGCAGCGTTTTTAAGGAGGAAAAACGCTAAGGCGCCCGTGTGCTGTGCGATGTCAGTGCACGTTAAAGATCTCCAGGTGGTCGAAATTATTCCGGAGCCCACCACTACGGCACCTATAACTTTCTTCTTTCACTCCCTCCTTTATTCCTTCCCTTAAGGCGCGGTTTAGGTGTCCAACGATATATGAGACAGATAAAGTGCCATTTCTTTCCCCAGAAAACCAATTATTATTATAGGTCAAACAAGGACACGACGCCTGTCTCATATATCTCGGTGGACAGCCGAATCGCGCTTGTAAGGGAAGGAAAATGATACAAAAATTGGTTTTAAGGAAAATGATCTTTACGTCCCACATATCTCGATGTACACACGAATCGCACCAAAAGGGATGGAATGTGAACAGCGCTGTTAGCGAATGATTTAGGGGCAGGGATCGGTCAGATTTCGATTGAGGCGAAATTCTAGAGGCCAGTTGATGAGGGATGCATTGAAAGAATGAGAAGGGTATTCTCAGTGTAGAGATGGGGATCAGTAGCGAACGCCTGGAAATCTTTACGCGTACAGGGATGTGTCAGCTATATTCGGCCTGGATCATGTTCTGAAGAACGCTGCGAAATTCATATTTGGATGTACGGTGAACCACCACATCATTTCGCCGTTGTGGGAAGATGGCTAGCGCCAAATTACTCTATCGCGGCCTCAAAATCTGCGCGAGGAAGTTCTGATTGTTCTACTGGCAATGGAACCGATCGGTTGTCGTTCACACACCCATTTATCGATATTGAGCGCCATATTGTACACTAACTGCTTTGCTAGGTTTGTGGCGCTGCTTGCGTGTTTATAAGAAAACCGCTTATTTCCGACCTATTAGACCTTGCACTCCGCTGATTGAGCCGGCTTTTTATGTCAAATATGGATGAAAAGGTCTTAAAGCATTTTCATACCTGTTTGAATTTCAAAATTACATTCGTATTAACTACGGATGCCGCACACATATGCTAGGTCAGAGACCCGTAACATTTTGTGCAGCAGCAAGACTCATGCGCCCCAACACTTTCAAGCGCCGGACAAAGGGAAATGATGCACCTACGTAACATTATACTATAAACCAGGCGCCGCGGGGACTCCATGGACGAGTCTACCGAAGGTGCACGCCGTCAGAGCTTACAAACTCAGTGTCTACGATCACTACACGCAGAGAAAAATTAGACTTTGCTGGTTTAACCCTGACCCACTTATCCTTCCGGAAGCTCGCATTCTTCGGTCAATACAATTTAATCTTATTAATACACCAGGCAAAATTTTTTTTCCATGGGATACACTTGTACACCTCACTGCTGGAACTGTTCACGCGCATATGCAGATACAGAACACTGCCTTACAAAGCACCAATCAGCCTTTTTGTCTACCGCCTATCCTTCCCCCCACTCCCCCTCCCCCAGCGTGGCCCATCTGGCTCGCTTCCTGGGATCTGAACCTCCCACGCGCCTTCGTCACCTTGGTCCAGGACATAAAGGCTGTTTCAATAGACGCGTTACAGCACCAAAACATCGTAATATGCATTTTTGCGTGCGGATTTTCGATGCAGGCGAAACGCAGAGGCATCCGTGAGCTGTGCGATGTCGTGCACGTAAAACATCCCCAAGTGGTCGAAATTTTTCCGAAGCCCCCACTATGTCTCCTCTTTATCTTTTGAAGCCAAAAGCTTCACTACCCCAGCTTTTCCTGTCGTCAGGGAGGCCGCAAATTTGACCTTGAATGTAGATAGAGGCATGTGTGGCAGCTAGTTTTACTTTGAATGTAGGTATAGATGGAACAAGGAAGCGACGCCTGTCTCATATATCTCGGTGGACAGCCGAACCGCGCTCGTAAGGGAAGGAAAATGAAATAAAAATTGGTTTTAAGGAAAGGAAATTTCACGTCCCATATATCTCGGTGGACACACGAATCGCTCCATAAGGAATGGAATGTGAAATAAAGTTGGTTTTAAGGAATGGAAATGACGCCTGCTTAACATTGCACCATCCCCTTTCCTCCCAAAACAATTTCTTTTTCGATTTAGCTTCCTGAAACTATCTCCAGGGTTTGCGCTTCGTTTGGAAACGGATTTCATTCAATATCTCCGCATACAACGATCAATAATACAGTTGTATATATCACCGAAGCTTTATTGAAGATGTACTGTCTTTAATGACCACCTTTATTGTAGTTTCGAAGAAAGCAATACATTTAAGAAATAAAAAAATGTATACGCGTGTGCCAGCATTTCTATCTATGGAGACCGCAAGTCGGTCGACCGAAAGCGTAGCTACAGAGATGCGGCTTTTCGCTTTCGACCAGTTCGAATCCGACCACGGCGGCTGCGTTTTTATGGAGGAAAAACGCTAAGACGCCCGTGTGCTGTGCGATGTCAGCGCACGTTAAAGATCACGAGGCGGTCGAAATTATTCCGGAGCCCTACACTACGGCACCCCTTTCTTCCTTTCTTCTTTCACTCCCTCCTTTGTCCCTTCCCTTACGGCGCGGTTCCGGTGTCCAACGATATATGAGACAGATACTGCGCCATTTCCTTTCCTTCAAAAACCAATTATTATTATTATTATTATTATTATTATTATTATTATTATTATTATTATTATTATTATTTCGACCAGGTTTAACTAGAGCTAAACCAACCGCAATTTTGTTGCGAAAGCAACGCTAAGCCAGCCAGCGAGCCATTTCGGCTCGTCGCGCACTTCAGCCGTATGCCGTGGCCGACAAACCACCTTGAGCAGCCGTTGCCTAGCAACACCGCAGCTGCGCTGTAACAGATGGCGCTTCCGTCGCCTCTCGCTGCACCAGATGTGCTCCGCTGGGGTAGAGGGCGAGGGGGTGTCGACTCGCGTGAGGTATATATATATATATATATATATATATATATATATATATATATATATATATATATATATATATATATGTGTGTGTGTGTGTGTGTGTGTGTGTGTGTGTGTGTGTGTGTGTGTGTGTGTGTGTGTGTGTGTGTGTGTGTGTGTGTGTGTGTGTGTGTGTGTGTGTGTGCGCGCGCGCGCGCGCGCGCGCGCGGTTCGCCTTAGTGTATTGTAGCAGGATTACCTGCAACGTGATTTAATATCTGTGTCCTTGGAGCCATGATATTACACATATTTTTCGAATATGGCGGAATGCTAGATGCACTCTGGCAATCGGTCCGCCCGGATTTGCACTGATTCTCGTACCGGCCTTTGGCCTAAGGGCCTATCAGTGCGGCGCTTTTTATTTCTATCTTTCCTCTCCTATCCTTTAACACTCCTACTTTCGGCACGTGGCAGCGAGCGTGGATCCACTTGAGCCAGTAGGCAGGCATGTGCGCTTTCCTTTCGATCTTCCTAGTAGCAGCAGAATTAGTGTATTGCAGCCGTTAAGCCTGGACTCCATGTACGCGGAAACTCACGCGAACGCGAAGGCGACGGCGGCAAGCGACGATCGACGCCGTCGCGCGAAGCAAAATGCATGTGTAGCTTGCCGCGTCGCCCAGATCTGCATCCACAGAAAATTTCGCTCATCGCCCGGAAGTCCCCCACGCGACTGGCCAATCAGAGCCCCACAAAGCCGCTTCCGGTTTGCCCATGGTTTCTCACGGGTACATCTCACGAAACCAGCGCGCCGTCTTGGTCATCGCCAGCGTTGAGAAAGTATTTGGTTTTGTAGCTGAGAGGCAGACCCGCATGATTTACATAATCTACTTGTTGAGTGCGGAGGGCTAACCGCATTTGGAGCGGACTACGCGAGCGGGCGTACTGCAGGGAGAGATGCGTGTCGGGCCGCGGGTACCAGCGCTCGATCCACCGTGCCGCTGCGCTCCAACTGTATATACGTGCATGAACACTCGCGGCGCGCATTATTGGTATATTATAGTTTGCTCACTTACAATCAGATTGCGGTTACAGTTTATGGGAGTGTTTTTACTAAGTCGGAGGGCACAGTCATCGAACGAAAGCACACCTCTCCCGTGAATCCGTGACATGACTTCGTCTCCGCAAGCACGCCGTTGGTTATCTCCACTGCCACTACACCGCTGCCGTGGAGGAAATATAGGCACACAAAATTTTAAGAGAGAGAACAGGTTACGGGCGTGTTTCTGAGCTTGAGTGCTCCAAGCACGGAGTCCGCTGCGCAAGTCGCGGGTGCGCGTCACCTGCCGCTTACGCTTGCATGGAGGTTGCCCACAAGCGACGGAGCTAGTAAAACAATAGTTTGGGCGAGTTGGTTCATGTTGAAAGAAAAACTGGTAATGGCGCAAGAAACGGGGACACAGAAGGCACACAAAAGACAGGACTGACGCCATCTCAGACTTGAGTATCTTGCAGACGCGCCTGACGTGCCCCCAAGATGGCTGCAGAACACCGAATAATGACTGAACCTCCAAAGGAACTATTTTCCGTTTCAAGCAGTAGGAGACCACTCGAGACTGGCACGTTGAGACGGCAATCAGGTTGAGACACGTAATGGCAGGTTCGGTGCGGAAGCTTCGAAAGAGGAAAGGGCCCATTGTAGGAGAAATATGGTCAAGTAAAACTCTAGTTTGGGCGAGTTGGTTCATGTTGAAAGAAAAACTGGTAATGGCGCAAGAAACGGGGACACAGAAGGCACACAAAAGACAGGACTGACGTCAACTCAGACTTGAGTATCTTGCAGACGCGCCTGACGTGCCCCCAAGATGGCTGCAGAACACCGAATAACGACTGAACCTCCAAAGGAACTATTTTCCGTTTCAAGCAGTAGGAGACCACTCGAGACTGGCACGTTGAGACGGCAATCAGGTTGAGACACGTAATGGCAGGTTCGGTGCGGAAGCCTCGAAAGAGGAAAGGGCCCATTGTAGGAGAAATATGGTCAAGTAAAACTTATAGTTTGGGCGAGTTGGTTCATGTTGAAAGAAAAACTGGTAATGGCGCAAGCCATCTTGGGGGCACGTCAGGCGCGTCTGCAAGGTACTCAAGTCTGAGTTGGCGTCAGTCCTGTCTTTTGTGTGCCTTCTGTGTCCCCGTTTCTTGCGCCATTACCAGTTTTTCTTTCAACATGAACCAACTCGCCCAAACTAGAGTTTTACTTGACCATATTTCTCCTACAATGGGCCCTATCCTCTTTCGAAGCTTCCGCACCGAACCTGCCATTACGTGTCTCAACCTGATTGCCGTCTCAACGTGCCAGTCTCGAGTGGTCTCCTACTGCTTGAAACGGAAAATAGTTCCTTTGGAGGTTCAGTCATTATTCGGTGTTCTGCAGTAATCATGGGGGCACGTCAGGCGCGTCTGCAAGATACTCAAGTCTGAGTTGGCGTCAGTCCTGTCTTTTGTGTGCCTTCTGTGTCCCCGTTTCTTGCGCCATTACCAGTTTTTCTTTCAACACGGAGCTAGCGTCGCCGTGCCGCCTTGTCGCGTCGCTTGCTCTTTCGCGCTTATGGAGTCCAGGCTTTATGGAAGGCGCTAAAGGGACGTAACAACGACAGAACGAAGCAAGGAAGAGCCAACGCGCTCAAGAGACGCCAAAAGAACGCGCCGCACGACTCGAGAAGCATCGTAACGAAGATGCGGCTAGAAGTTGTGCCACGTCCCGGAGTGACTCTTAAACTGCGGAAGAGACCGCTTTAAGTTCTCGAGAGTGCCGGAATGACACGGTGCGCAGACGACGGGCTGAGGGAACGAAGCTTTCGCAATTCAACTAGGGTTAACCACAGCTACATCAGAGCCAATTCTTTTCTTTCGCTTCCATCTTCCCCTTCCTTACGGTGCGGTTAGGGTATCCACCGAGATGTGGGACGATTACTGCATCCTCTCCTCAAAAATTATCTGTGGTTTAGCTCCTGCTGAAGCTGGTTAGAGCGCGAAGGCAGCGCTGCATTGGGCAAGTAGACGCGGCTTGGCGTCGGTAACGTTGAGAAAATTGAAAATCGATTTTGAGGGAAGGAAATACGCAGTAACTGTCCCACATATTTCGTTGGGCACCCGAAACGCAACGGAGGAAGTGAAAAAAGAATTTAAGAAAGAGGTGTCGTAGTGGTCGTGTCCGCGATATTTATTAGGAACGGAAAGAAGGTATGTTCGGACCAGCCCCTAGGGAATCGATCCTTTACCAGTAAGGGGCCAGTACGGGATCACCCTGTAAATTTTTTTTCGCCTCATTTAAGTTGCTTCCATCCATCCATCCTTGCAAATAGTAGTAGTAGGTGTTTAACGTGAAATAAAAACGAAAAGGAAGGTAAAAGGGTTTTTGTTAAATGCGACATCTGCCATCACTATGGCGGCGGCCCTGAGCTGGGGCAGCGCAAATAAAGGATAGAAGCTAGTTTGGAGAGTGAAATGATAGAAGTGAGGCGAAAGAAAGAAAGGATAGACGGAGCGGTGATAAATACACTATTTGCATAATACATTTGTCCAAGTTGCGCGCGTGGTTAGTTGATAAAAGAAAAGAAAAACACACGCGCACAACACTGCACACAACAGCTGGGGTGGGGTGCCCAGCTGATAAGTGTATCCTTCAAAATTAGAAAATTGATTTTTTGGGGGAGGGAAATGGCGCAGTATCTGTCTCGCATATCTTCCGAGACCTGAACCGCGCCGTAAGAAAAGTGATAAAGGAAGGACCGATCGTTATAGGCACTAGGTGGAGGTTCCAAGTTTGGGACCCCAGTGGCGGTGGCCGCCGCCCGGGGGCGCCCGAATAAGGATTGTTGGGCCTGTAGGTCATGGCTGCCGAGGAGGATAATTTCGACCACCTGGGGACCTTTAACGCGCACTGACATAGCACAGCACACTGGCGCCTTTTGCGTTTCGCCTCCATCGAAACGCGACGGCCGGGGTAGGGTTCGAACCCGGGTACTGCGGATCAGTAGCCGAGGTCTCTAACCATTGAGCCAACGCCGCGGGCATTGTGTTTATGCTTCACAGCGTTCTAGACTGATAATTGTTAGAAAAGTAAGAGCGCAAAACTTGCTCCCTTGGTCAGTGGATTCCTCAATCGCGCTTTCAGGTACGTGGCGGTCGTGAGAGAGAGAGATGTGTTCTGCATGCATTAACACTGACAGCGTTGTGGCAGACACGCGGTACTGCAGCAATAGGCCGCAACGTTAATTGGGTGACTAACCTCTCGCGATCAACCATTAATTTAACCCCCCCCCCCCCCCACCAGCCAGGGTGGCAGGGTGGGCGCGCTTCTTTATGTTGTGTGCGCAACGCACTTAACATTAGAGACGCCAAGCGGCGTCTACTTTCCCGATACATCAGAACTTTCGCTCTCTAACCAGGTTCAGCAGTAGTTAAACCACAGCGAATTTTTATATGTCTAAAGTGCTCATGACAACCCAGTGCTGTGATTGAGCAAGTATATGTGCTCTCTTCGAGAGGTGTTTCAAAGCCACTTTAAATTGTGACTGAGGTGTCCACTTTCCCAGGGGGCCAGCTTTGCGCCTTTAGTTTTTTTTGGAAGCTCCGTCTCTCTAGTGGATTCGGCACAGCTGCGGCTCGGCAACGTCACGTAGTTCTGCTCGGTTCAAGGCCATATGAAACACAACCCGAACCAGATACGGACGGGAGTAGTAATGCTTTCGCTGTAGTGAAATGTAGGGGACACACAAGGTCCGGCTTAAGCGTATGACGCGATAGCGTTAATAGGTTAATATATGTAGAAATTGTCGTTCTAGTCTGTACATCCATACATTTCTGGGAGTCCTCATGACACTCCTGTTGCAGTGTTTCTGCGGTGTAGCGATGTGCCAATGCCCTGCGATGGCCGGTGCTGCCAGCAGTGGGGCTTGTGCGACCAAGGTTGCTCTTCCCGAGAAACCTCTCGCGAACAATCATAATTTAACTGTCACCCGGCAAGGTGGTCAGTTTGCTCACAATCCAGTAGACGGGCTGCAACGAGGCCAGAAAGTCACGTCACTCAGGCGGCTTCTCCGGAGATTTTTCGCTCACAACGCCGATGACATCAGATTTTCTGCAGAACACTAGTCTTGACGTCATCGCATTAATACGCACAAGCTACCTGTCGCGCACATCAGTGTCCGGCCGAGCGACCACACCATTATGATAAGCCCTCACGAGTGAGCTAGCCAGGAATGCAATCGCATTATATTTGATACAGAACCTCGTGCTGTAGTTACGATGGTTCCAACAGAGATAAGTGAACTATTTGTGATGGGAGTGCGTTAATTTCGGCCACGGTTAAAGGACGATGACAAAATTTTTCGGACAAAAATTTTGTAAATTGGAAAATTGTAAGACACTCTTATGTAAATAATGAAAGTGATAGCCCATTCTTCTTATATGTAGCGAAATTTTTCTTTAAAATGTTTCTGTCTGTCGCATTGAGCACTTAAGGCTGGTATAGAAAACCAATGAGGAACGCTTTTGATGATAGGCAAAACATTATAAAGCACAAAATACAGGACTGCCGCTTGGTGATTTGCGGATATACTGATTGGTATAGTAGCGAAAGCTTCCATTATACAAAAAAGATTGCGTTCATAAACGGCTTCCCGCCAAAAATGCTTTTGTTCAGAATTGCTAGGTATGAGCGGGACTGACGATGTGCATTCATTTTAGTTTGATTCCCTTGTGTTTTCATCTAATCTGTGTGATAATTTTGAAGACAGTTGCTCTCAAATTCGCTTCGAAATCGCTGCCTATACTACAGTCAGATACAACTCCAGAACGAAGTGAGGAATGCCTTTTAAAGGAGTCTATCAAGATGATAGAGTCGACCGGTTCTCGTGACGGCGCTTTTAATCGCCCTGAACCGGCGAGCATGAAATTGCAGGAACTGTCTTTTGCCATGTCAGCAACCACGGGATAACAGAATAATAACAATGTTATGATAATCAATGGAGGCCTTTGACTGGAGAGCATTCTTTCAGGTGAAGCTGCCTTTTCGGTGTTGAGTTGCGTTCGACTGTAGAGAAGGTGGGCCGCTTTCGCGATATTTGACGTTGGATCTACTCTGATCCCACAGCGTCAGGGTGTATACTGTCTGCCACTCAGTCGCTCATTACCATGCATTATAGAAAAGATGGGCTACCCGATGCACTACTCGGAAGCGGTAGGGCTGATGACTGCGTGAGTTGGTACCGGTTACTACCCATGGCGAAACAGTGGTAAATCAAAGAGGACACAAGATGGCGCAGTGCTGGTCGTATTTCTTGTCTCCTCGTTCCTTTCGTGCTGTTCCCCTGGAGTAGAAGCTTGAAAGAACTTCGCGAACACCGCAGCGAACATCGCAGTGAACATTGCTGCGAACACAAGAGTCTACGGCGCCTTCGTCAAGATCCGGAGTTGGACGCCTGTGTAGCCAAGCGAATTTGCATCATTCGGGGAGAGGATTCTGACGCGGCGACTTCGAGCTGGCGAAATGACGAGACTGAAGACCCTCTACCTTCATCAAGAGGCTCAGTTTGTACGTCACACCGTGCCCGAATGACTCTTATTACAGTTTATCGGCCCTAGGCCATTTTGTTAATTGCTCCAAATGCTGTGGTGCTTTTCCAGCCCCCAGAAAACACGGCAGTTCTTGTAAAACCACGCGCGCAATTTCAAAGACATAAGAGAAGCGTTCTCTATCGGGAAATATACTGATTAATGCGTAAACAGAGAATCTCTGGAACAATAGAAGAGCTATATCTGAGATATGGTAACCGGCGTTACTTCGATTTGTCTCTGTGTGAGGTTTTCGATCACATGTGGCTGTGATGATAAAGAAAGAACACTCGTTTTGCGAGGCGGATGCTAGTTGTTACAATAGCACTTGTCCTATGCACTTATCATGTGTCCTTTGTCTCTTAGAAACTCCAATAACAAAGCACTCAATTCGGGAACTTCAAATCGCTCAACTTTCCATTCAAAATGTCATTACTATTCCCAAGAAGCATGCCCTTTTAACTTGCGTGCTATATTTTTAAGCAAGACTAAAAGCTCTCAGTGATAGCTACCGCTGTGGCTAGGCGCATTTTGTGTCCTGCTGCTGCGTCCAAGTTCGCGGTATCGAATCCCAGCCGCTGCGGTCACGTTTTGGTGGAGACGAAATGTGAATACGCCAGTGTGCAGTGGGATGTCGGTGTAGCACGTTAACGAACCACACATCCTCGAAATACATCCGAACCCTCCTATGCGGCTATCCTCGTTACCCGTGGTTTAACTACAGGATGTTGAATCCCGTAAACCAAACCAATTCTTGGTGGGAATCATGGTACATATATTAAAGTTTCCGATCCATGACAATGTAATGAGAATTTAAAAGGATACTAAGCTTCAACTGAACTTTGCCTATGTTGACTGATTACAAGAATCTAACGAATAAACCATTACTTTCACTTTAAACGAAGCCTTGGTAAACTTTAAGAGGAGAAAAAAATTGAAGCCGTGTGTCGCTATCGCCGACCGATTTCGCTGCTACGACAGATTTAGCTCAGGTCCCAGAGGCTAGCCTTTTTCGACGTCCTTTCCATCACTGAGATTACGGAGTACCTTTCGGCGTAGACGTCACAAGTATGAATCAAACGGCGGGAAAATATACATGCAATTTTCTCAGCAACAAACACCTGTTTGGCTGCCAGCCAAACAGCAACGTTGTTAGAAAGAGGCACAGAACTGATTTTTACTAACAACGAAAATTCGATCGAATTGTCTTCAGTGCTTGTTTAATATTCCTGTATTCACGTTTCTGATCATCATAGTAGACCATGTAGATCAGTAGATCATAGAAGTCCATTATTTCGGTCCGAGTGTTCTCCGGAGAGATCCGTGACAATATTTAATGCGACAGCGTGCCTGGTGGCCTAAAGTATTATTTACGAACAATACTTTCTCGGAGGCAGCCATCGAGGGACTCTTGAAGGGAGCGCAGTAACGTCCAGTAACAGCACATTTTTTTTTTTTGCAACGCGGTCTTCTTTTGCAGCCGGTCACCTCTTGCAACAGGTCACCCTAAGTTCATAGGGGCAACACCGCGCGACTGTCATCGTACCTGTGTGGCAAGCCCTCGACGCATCGCTGATTGCTGGAAGCGCTTAGTTGCCCGCGGACCTAAAAGATATGCGAATTCTTGCGAAGATCTGCCCGCAAGTATTTAAAGATATTATAAATCATTTGCGTCAAGCGTCTGGGCAAAAAGAAGCCTAAAAGTGAAAGTTACAAATACAAATTAACTAATAAGAATTAGTTAACCAGCCTGCTTGTAAGCACGTCTTAGCTGCATTGTGATGCACAGCACCGCTGATTTTGTCATGCAAAAAAAAAAAGCAAAGCGCTGTTGTAACTCAGAAAGCTTTTTTTTCAAATTGCTGTTAGTCTTGAGTTAAACACCCTGCAGGAATTCTTAGAGGCGCCTGCGAATCGCATCTGCCGCTGCTGACCTGTGATAACCTAACTAGATGCATCACAGAGCATTTTCAGGATATACTTTTTCAAGAGATTTTTCAAGTCAGGATATACTTTTGCCCTGCGACTCACTGTGCTTTCTGTGTATATTAGCGCGCCATTGCGTAAAGTGGCGAATTCGATGACGAATCATGTATAACTTGCACTTCAGGCGGTTCTGGAGATGCCATTGCGCATGCGTCTTGCAAGTGTCACTGGATTCTTGAAATAACTGCTTTCTGAGACGCATGCCGGAAATCACATCGGTAAGAAGGTGTGCGCGTGTTCAAACGGGACTAATCGGAACTGTCCAATATTAATCTCTCTCACGTGGCTCACACAGCTGGGCCTGAGAGTCTCGTACACAATATAGAAAGCTATCGCCAGCCGAGTGGCAACAGTGAACGACGCTGGCTGGAGCTTTCGCTGCGCTATGATTGTGCCTCTGAAATATTGCTCACAAACTGACCTTGATATATATATATATATATATATATATATATATATATATATATATATATATATATATATATATATATATCCTGTTATGATGTAGACTTTAAGGTGGTCGACCGCGACTGCATAAAAAAGGTCCACGCCATCGCTCGGAGTGCCTCCTTCGAGAGTGCAAATGGCGGCTACGTTCTTGACTTGTATCGGAGTACAGTGGAAATTAGTTATTTAAAACCGCAACACTTTCTAAAAGAACTCAGAAATAATAGCTCTGAAATTGTGAAAATATTTTGAGTAAACCATAGCCTCGCAACCAAAGCAAATTACAAACTTATTTCGAAATCCACATGCCGGGTGATTTGAAATGGAAGAAACACTTTCAGTCACATTTTTTGCGCCTGCCAGCGAATGGCATAGGGCCTTTCTTTCCGAATAAACTCACTCATATATGTAGCATTATTTCATGCGCAAGAATATCGCAAAATTTTTGTAACCTAGCAAAAAAATCATTAGGTTGTGTGACGTTGGCGCGTCATCCACTTTAAACACCCCATCCGATCATAGTTTACACAATTATGAATTTAGTTTTCTTGCAGAATCTGAAATGTTTTAAGGCACAAATTTTCAGAAATAATAAATGTTGGCTTTACCTATGTATCTGTTCACGGGATAAATTTGAGCTTAAAGCGTAATTTTGCTTCTGAGAAAAGCCTGGTTTAATTCTCATAATATCTTACGGTGTTCTATCAACAGCAAGACGTTAAAAACAAACAAAAAACGCTAAGCAGGAAAACTATGCAGGCATCTATTCTTGCAGAAACAGGTGACAGTGGACGAGAATATAACTCGAGTCTCCAACATCGCTGTCGCGCTTTCTTATTTCTTCGGTGAGTCAGACTCACCAAAGATTACACCATCGTGTCCGCTTCATCCTGGAATTTGCCGAGCAGTTGAATACGGTGCTGAAGGCTTGCATGTTAGACATTGGCACGTTGACTCTAGAGCAAAACCGAACAATACATTCCTTTCAGAACGTTTCAGACGTAATTGCATTACGTGCTATCCACTAATGTCGCATATGTTTGCACATCCTCTATTAATAAACATTAATTTATTGGTCTCTCATGTGTATGATCAGAGGATGACTCACTTTACTTACGTTGCCGCGTTGAGCGTCCAAACTTCTTGCACACATTACTACACCTTACGCGATCCTAGCAATTTGGAAAGCGTTATAGACCATCACCATTAAGAGCCTATCACGCACTGAACACTCACCTTCAGTCCTCGGAATACCTTATTCAGAGACAGTTTTTTTTGTGCTCTAAAGAAGTTTGGAAATCCCACTCTGTCACTACTTGTGCTCTGCCTCTCAGGGGTTTTTTTTAGATTCTGCGATTTGTTCCTCTCATCTTTTTAATCTGCGTTAATTTGTGCTTCCGTATTACAGTCTAACCTCATTCTAACGAAACGGTGCCTAACGAAATTATGGATATAACAAACGAATGATCATTCCCCTTGCAAGCTCGGTCAACGTGGCCTACAACGCAGTTACGGCTACAACGAAGTAATCTCCCGGTTTCCTTCAATTTCGTTACAATGAGGTTCACCTGTATCTCATATTCTGCGAATTGTTTAAATTTGCCTCCACCTTTTTATATACTTCCTCTATAGCCTAATTCGAGGCTGTATTTAAAAGGAAATAATTACATAAAAATAAATTAAGAAATACGTTCTGCGCAGCTATGCCATCGTGCCCTGCCCTCACATTGCTACCATTTTGACATTCCGCCAGAGCTAATCTAGCTATTCATAAAAGATTAAGCGATGGAAAGGATGGTCTAGAAGCAAGGAGAGAATTTCTTTTAGAATAGGAGCATAGAAAGCCTCATTCAGCATCTTCGTCAGCACCGGAAACAGTTTGAACAGCGTTTCAAGCTCAGAAAATTAGTTGGGCGTGTAAGCGGAATGGCGCGAAAGACTTCAAACGGCTGAAGTTTTCAGAACATGCTGCGTTTATAGCAAAAATAACGGCAGGGAAAAAAGATATTTTTTGTGGTGTGTTAAACTTTTCTGTGCCGATTTCAAGACGCTGCACGAAACTTGTCTTGAGCTGCGATACCTTCAGAGGATTAGTGAAGGAAGAGCAAGAAATAATTTCAATATAAAATAAACTACGTACATTCCGCCTCCTCTAATAACGTAGATCAATAGCCAAGTGTACGTATGACCAAAATACGATTAATATGTTGGGGCACCTTATGGATATTTTGAGATGATTTATTCTACTAAGTTCTACTGACGAAGCAAGAGTACCCTGGAGAGGAAAGCTCGCGATGAGCGCCCAGATATCATCACGAGCACTCGGATATACGGCTAATTATTGTTTACCCTGTTTGCTAGGTTGGTTAACGTTCTTTCGTGGCTGAAAAAGTATCTCTTGACATACCTTAATAATAGTTGCTAACGCTTTCTTCCCGCTCTGTATAACTACTGTTTGGCATTTCTTCATCAATCCTTCTTCATTTGCCTATTTCTAATTTCTGGGAACTTTCTTCTCCGACTCGTACCTTCCTCCCTTCCCTTAATACGCGGTTCCGGTGTCCACTAATATATGTGAGACACTGTGCCATTTCCTTTCCTCAAAAACCTATTTGTTCAACTCACTACATCGTGACTATTTGTAAGCTGAGGGGCCTAACACTGGAGAACAATATTTTCCTTAGCTTTCCTGTTTTGCATACAGCAGCCCCAAATATTGGTTGGCTAGAACAGTGCAGCTTTATTACCGAATCGAATGCGAACAGTTGTATAATATCCAAACGTAACGGGGATGTTGAATTTTTGCGAACATTAACTACTTGTGCGAAATTCGTGCAAAACAAAATTCATGCGAAGCAGTCAGGCACTCTGTGCTAGCACAGGGGCTGCGGCACGGCGTCTAACGGAGTTACAGCGATTGATGCGAAAAGACCCGATACTGATCGTCAACAGGGAATACATAGCAAGTGAGTGTATTAATTTTTTGACCACCATGCCATACATACAAGGAAGTTACTTTTAGAGAAGGGTTAGGGTTTGTGTTGTTGGGTAATCGACATGAGGTTCCGTAGCACACTTTATACATATTTTACTTGAGGATCCATAGCGCACACAATTGAGAGCACACAACACGAGCGGTAAACTTTCACTGCATGAAATTTATTTTTTTGTGTCCCCTCAATTGTGCGCGCTATGAATGCTCATGTTGACTACCCACTAGCCCGAACCCTCACCCTTCTAAGTTATACTTTACTTGTTACTTTATAAATCTGTAAGCGCCAAATAAATATTGTTTAGTGGAATTTTAGCGCTCGTATTGTTGTTGTTGTTGTAGTAGCAATAATAATAGCAGTAGTAGTAGTATTAGTAGTAAGTAGTAACTAGTCGTAGTAGTAAGTAATAGTAGTAGCAGTAAGTAGTAGTAGTAACAAGTAGTAGTAGTAAGTAGTAAGTGGTAAGTAGTAGTAGTAGTAAAAGTTGCAATAGTAGTAGTAGTTGCAGTAGTAGGAGGAGGAGGAGAAGCAGCACCAACAGTAGCAGCGGTAGTAGTGGGAGCAGTTGCAGTAGCAGTAGTAGCAGTAGTAGTAGTTGTTGTAGCAGCAGTAGTAAGTAGTAACTAGTAGTAGTAAGTAGTAACTAGTCGTAGTAGTAGCAGTAAGTCGTACTAGTAGTAGTAGTAAGTAGAAGTAGTAAGTAGTAAGTGGTAAGTAGTAGTAGTAGTACGAGGAGGAGGAGGAGCAGCAGCAGCAGTACCAACAGTAGTAGTAGTAGTAGTAGTAGTCTGCGTAATAACCACACACAGGGGGTTACCATATAAAGCGGAGGGTATGCTGTGAGCGAACAATTAAGTTATCGGTGCGTTGTTGCTACTCGTGGTTACCGTGCAAGGAGGAGGGTATTTCAGAGCGTGATCTACTCTAAAAGGCACTCTTGCATCTGTAATCTGTTATACTATTCAGATCGTAGTTTTCCGCTCGTTGTATTATTTTTTTGTGCTGAGGAAATCTTGGCGATTGTTTCGAAGTGACTGTGCCCCATAAACGTCACAAGCTGCTGTTGAAAGGATCCGACTGGCTGTAGTTGCTGGTGTTTGTGTGTTTATCAGCGAATTCGATGCTCAAGTTGTACATTATTACATGGTTATGATAGCAATAATTTTCATGTAGGATGAATCGTCCTGGTTGGTTAACGGCAACCAATAAAATCTTCACAACCACCGCTTCGCAAGAAGCTGCAGCACTGCGCGACCTACTCGAATGCCGTTCGTTCAGGTGGCTATCATATTGCTTGAGGACAAGCAGTAATGGCTGATCAAAGGACATTGAGTCTGCCGTGTAATTGCCATGCATAACGAGCAGCAGCCTGGACCTCCGCATTAAATAAAGTATGATTTGGTACTGCACAGCCCTATTAGAAACATGCGAGGCAAAAAAAAAATCAGCGACAACTTTCACAAATTTGAGAAGCTCGAGCAAATCTTTATATGTCGGTACACTACACGCATGGCCATAGCAGTTTTGAAAACGCCGAACATTGAAAATCATCTGGGTGAATATACGCGCCCCCTTTTAGGGATTCCTTTCTTACCTCCTATTAAAAGCTACAAATGTTTCAAGCAGCCATATTTGCACGTTTATTCGGCGGCTGCGACGACGGTCGTGAAGACGTTTGCGACTACATTTAACCTCTACTGGGCAGGGCTGTGTTTATCGTACTGGATCAGCTGCCTGAGATACCCTGGCCGTATGTTGCTGCACCATACCTGCGCGGACAGCGACGCCCATCGTTCATATCCATCTTCGATACATCAGAGAGGGAGGATTAAATCTTGCGAAAGGGTGCTGATCGGACAAGCGACGGCCCGGGAATGCATCTACCATTGCGTTTGAGAGGAACAACAGCTTTTTTCCCCACAGGTGTTCCAGGCCAGGTAAGCGAGTGTCAATGTTTCCACATTCGTCTTTTAGTAGTCTGTTGTACGCCTGCTAAATTAGGCAATTGTTTATATTAAGCTAAAACATTAGTGCTGCAGGTATGATGCCAGCCGTCCCCGAAAAGAAGGAAAGGATAGAGAAATGCTTCTATTCTTTCAATTTGTGGTGTTAATATATGGCGAAATAATAGCGTGATTATTTAAAGGCTGAAGGATTATTGAATCGAAAGTAGAAGGAAGCGACCACATGCTACCGCTGGGATCCTAATCCTCGACCTCCTCCCATACTGTGCTCTATAATGTGCAAACGACTTCTACCCTGAGTCTCCCCAAATCATTGACAGAAATATACAAGTTGTTTTAATTATTTGTACTTCCACTACCACTAACGTTCTAAGAGAAGTATTATGGCATAATAAACAGAAGGTAAAAACAAGTGTCAAAATTGTATATTGTTTCTTTTTTAAAACAAATTTACTCTATACGACGCTGGTGGACACAGTGAAACTTACCTTGAAGGCAATTCGAAGACCGCCATTGTCAGCTAAATTTTTGCCTATGTGTTTTTTGCATTAAGCTGCGTGAGCTGGAAGAAAATGCGTCGTCTACTTCTTGTGGGCACTGATTGGAAGAATTAATCTAGCTACACAAACAGAACTGCGGCAGAAGCCCCAGCTACCGAGCTCCCTACATAGAACTTGTTCCTACGTTGTTCGGTGTATAGTAAATAAAATAGCCTTGATGGTCTGCCTTCTGTATTAATTCCACGTCGGCCAGAAAATACTGTCTATCTATGCTGTCTAAGCTTCGACTACAAAGTATTGTACGGCAAAACCTGTTTGCGTATAATTAATTTATATAGTTATATGATTGTGTCGATGCGAGAAGACAAACTAAGCTAAGCCCTTGAGTAGACGCATGCATGCCATGTTTACTCGTGTATACACATCACTAAAAAGTGGTTGAGTGTACTGTGTAGTATTTTTTCAATGTATTCTTTATCTATTGCTTCTGCATCGCGGAGATAAAACCAGAGGAACGGGCCCATCCATTCACACGCAGGCAGTTTCCTCAGAATGCACGTGCAGTGTATCGACTATGAACGTGTAGGGACAGCAAACGTTGCGAACCCTCGCCGTCATAATGGCCGCATGATCTGTGATGTTTCCGTACTGGTATTCGAAGCATTTTGCCTTCTTCTTAAAATGGGTGCGGGTAGAGTTTGTCCAACACTCTTGAAGTGCACCGTAAGCGTCGAACTGGCTCCCTTCAAGGACGGGTGTCAGATAAGTGACGTTAACGAAGATCAAATGATCATAACTGAATTTAGTTCGAATATATAGTGCATAACTTTGCTGTGTTGGTCAAATGTTCAGGGGACTCCCCGAAGCTGGGGTGTATTTGTAACAAGAGAGTAATTATTCATTGGCACCCACCCAAACGCAGCCACTAGGCTAGAAAGGAAAGCTATACAGCTTTCTCAGAGCCTTCGCAGTTAAACAAAAATTGTCCTGGTCCGGGGTTCGAACCCAGGACCACCGCTTCTCAGGAGCAGCCACACAACCGAGTTAACGGGTACGGTTTGCTGTGTGTTTTGTTTAAAATCACATGGCATGTGTTTTGGTCTCTCCCATCATTAAACACCTTTAGCCTACCGTGTAATGTGTTACCGTTACCGAATTTCCTGGAGCCAGCCCACCGCCGGTGAGCCCGCGCTGATTGGTCGCGACGCTCCAAGCGCGCGAGAGGAGCCTTACAGCTCCCGGGTTCCTGGAAGCATCAGGCGCCGTCAAGGCGATTTACGCATGCGCATTGACTGCTCGATGCTCCGGTACCTGTAAGGCTAACACGCTACACGGCATGCTAACGGCGTCTATTAACAGCACTAAATCTGGGTAGGCACACCATGGCATGGTTACACCAAACGTGTATGTAGAAAGTTTTTCAGGTTTTCATATTAAAAGTCATAATACGCCTTGATGATGAAATTAGAGCAAAAGCCTAATTTCACTTAACATACCCTGTTGATAATGGATTCGGTATAGCATTTTTTATCTTCAAGTTAAAGTGGACAAGCCATTGGTGTGACGTACTCGACAATGGTTTTTCATCAAATAAGAGAAGCACCTGAGAAAACTATCATTGGACTTCCTCATACCAGTCTCCCGAGTCGTCGAAGCCATGTGTCATTTCGTGGCCAAACACCATTCCAATGGCTCCAAATTTCACTGAGCTGTGGGCGAAACTAAGGTAGTGTTCACAAAAGCGTCGGCTTTTACGATGTCTATCCTCGGGACGCGGATCCCATGATTTTGAAAGTGTTTTATTGAGAAAGCATTACATGGTTCACCGGAAACCAGCGTCGGAGCTGAACAGCAGCAGGAGTCCCAAAAATCTTATAAGACGTTACTGCACTCTAAAGAGAGAAGGTGGCAGCTGTCCCCTAGCGCACACCATTTTAAAAAAGGCTGCAGGGTTGAGGACAGCTTACAGCCTTTTTTACTTCATTTTTACTCTCTTTTCACTCCCTTCTGCTTAGAGTGCGCGATGCCGCAGACGTGAACAAATGCGGGAGGACCCTCACAGCATTTATTTCCAGCGCTACCTAAAGTCTCTGGTGAAAATTGTTTTTCTTCTTGTAGTTTTGCACTTAATGAGCGCACAACTGTGCTGAAATGTGCGGTTGCCAAAACCAGATGAGAACACTTTGTCAACATGCGGTCGTTGAAGCCGTCACGGTGCTGTTGAGGGTGATCATCTAAGTCTCTAGATTTCTGTAGAAAAACGCGACCTTTTTTTAGAGAGCGAAAGCTGAATCTAAAGGGTACTGAGACTTGAAAGAATACCTGGGCTTACCGCGGCAGTCTGTGCTGGCAGAAGACGCCTTGAAGGGTTCCTGAGGGGTACACTCCAAGGTGCACGGTGCGAATGTCTCATTTCTCCAGTTAATTGTGCGCCGCGTGTCTGCCTTTCCTTCCACAGTTAGTAGCAGCTGGTTTCGGCTCTTATATGAAGACTAAAAAACACAGGGGCACCTAATTCCATTATGTGTTGGCATTGCGACAGTTTTCGAAGCTGTTGATGCCTTTGACGCAAGTGATTAGTGGGGCGGTTAAGACGCCAAGGTTGCTCTTGGCAAGCTCTTCACGTACACCACTTGCCACCTGCCGCGTTTGGAAGGTGGAGTCTCCGCGCAGACAAAACTTGTCTGGTGACGTCACTTACGGTCCAATTACATCACTTCCCTACGGCTGGTAGGTATTCCCCGATCTGGCGACATCACTTCCTAGCAGGTGATGTCGCCTCCCTCCAGTCAATGAGAATTCAAAGTAAAAGTCAGTATATATTCTGACAACGTATGGTACAGTTGCCTACGGCGTAGACCAAAAGGCTAATGGATGCCTGACAAAGAGTCTGCCCCCTTTTTGCTTCCATTCGAGAGCACATGACATTCAGCGCATAAAATAAATACAAAACGAGATGGAAATATAGAGTGGTTGGTTAACATTCTCCGTTCTTCCTTTCTCCGTTCTGCATGGTTTCGTCATTGATAACGCTACTGCCGGTGAGCCAATCAGGATTTCTGGAATAGCACTATCGAGGTTCGCCTGTCTGATTCATCCGGCGGTATCGACATTATCAGATCAGACTTCAGAACATCTATACGCTGGTGCGTTCCACCTACCCATGCTGTCGAATATTGAACAGATAAAACGCAGTCGGATAGCCGCACGGCAAATACGGCAACGCATTGCGGTCGGTACTGTTGTCGTGTTTGGCAACCGCGTTTTCCTCGCGGTTTTTATTTTGTGTACTTGTCGTATTTGTTGTGGGACTGTTCTAAAACTCTCTATTACGGCACTCTCTATTATGGCTACCGACAACTAAAGTTCAATACGCGATGCACTCTGTGTGTAACTTTCGGTTTCTAATTATTGGCTTGTCTATACACTGATTTTATGTACGAATATGTGTACCTGCATAGCGGCTATTTTGTGCGCCTAGCCTCCTAACTACGTGTTTAAGTCATCTATCCTATATATTCAAGATCCAGATAAGTAAACGCTCTTCCGGGTCCTTCAGACGCTGAGAACTGGCTCCCTTCACTCGGCGCCTTGGCGAAGGTGGTACAACAGGTCTTAAGTACTGAGTGGCATTTGGAAAGGAATAATGGTGCCAGAGCTTGATTTTGGGAATGCGACTTTATGCTTAAGGGCACCACTTCAGTCGGGACAGGAAATAAATCAGCGAGCTGCTGACAGATTAACATCAGGTGGCCTCGGCAAAAACCAAACACGAGGAATTACAGGGGAATATGGGCTGAACATCGTTCGAAGTACGGGAACCTCAGTGTGCAATATTCTACGAGGAAACCTTGCGAAATTTGACGATAACAGGTGGACACTTAAGGTATTTATATTCTTGCGTAGCAAGAGTGTTCACTCAAAGTGGAGGAAAAGGACTAGGAAACTCAGCACAAAGTATGAAGGAAACCATGATGGAGGTACAGAGAGCTTTAAACGAAAGTAAAAAAAAGCACATGTTCAGAACTGGATTATCTCAAAGGAAAGAAAGCAGGCTCTAGACCTGCATAGACAACGGACTGGCAAATCAGGAGGGGAACGTTCAATGGCAATTCAGTAGGCAGCGCGCTGCGCTTTCAAGCGAGATCAAGGCGTCTTAGAACACCAATCTGCAAGAATAAAATTAACCAAGAAGATGGCACGAGTGCGGGAGCGGTAAATTCATAGAAGCAATTCAACATATATAATTTAATAAAATGTGACATTGTCCGTCCCAACGTCGGTACAGTCACAGCCACCCTCCCTGAGACCTAAGGTATTAGAGCCAATGTATATAATCTTACAGAATCTGCCCTAGACTTTAGCAAAAAATGCGATTGGAAGAATGTTGTCTAAAAAGTAGGCAGGTGACGTACGGATGCATGTCAGGATTAAAAACTGGTAAAACGGTAAAGTGAATAAAATTTACAAGCAACAAAAAATTACGAATTGATAGGTAATGCCGTTAGAATTGACTGGTTGGTCAGATAAATATAAAGAAAAAGAAATACCGAGGATGGTGGCACCACTCACCACCCCGTTTAAAAGGAGACGTTTCTAAAATCAGAAGTCATCGAAGCGCTAAGAGGTATCTAACAGGTATCGATGCAAAACGTTACTTGTTCATACCCATTTCGTTGTTGCTTGGGTTGTTAAAGGCGGTCACGACAGCAGAACCGACAATCCAACTGCAGTGACAAAGAAAAACAAAGCGTTCTGCAAAGCATTCTGGAGTGCATTGCAAAAAAAAAAGGAAAGCCAGTAGGCCTAACTTTCCTCGTGTTATTCTTCATCACCAGCCTAATTACGCCCACTGCTGGACAAAGGCCTCTCCCATGTCTCCCCAATTAACCCTGTCCTTTGCCAGATGCACCCTCCCTACACCTGCAAACTTCTTTATCTCATCCGTTAAAATAATTTTCTGCCGCCCCTGCTACGCTTGCCTTCTTTTGGAATCCACTCCGTTATCCTTACTGACCAGCGGTTAGCTCACCTTCGCATAAGATGCCCTGCCCAAGCCCATTTCATCCGCTTGATTTCGGCTGTGATGTCATTAACACGCGCTTGTTCCCTCACCCACTCTGCCTGCTTCCGGTCTCTTAACGTTACACCTAACATTTTTCTTTCCATGGCTCGCTGCGTTGTCATTAGCTTAAGCTTAACCCTTTTCGTTACCCTCCACGTTTCTGTCCCGTAGGTGAGTGCCGGTAAGATGCTGCTGTTGTATTGTTTTCTCTTGAGGGATAATGTTAAACTGCCATTCAAAATCGGAGAGCACCTGCAACATGCGCTCCACCCCATTTTTATTCTTGCTGTAAAAGCTGCCAGATCCAATGCGGACCTGGAATAGGGGCTCCACCGGTTGAAGAGGGCGAGGACATCGCAAGATGAAGACGACCCCTGAACTCTGAAGTGTATAGAAAGTAGAGCAATAAAGTTCATCCTATCCTATTCTACCTATTCATTCACTGTGCTGTTGTTATTGACGTGTTGTTCAGCGTCATCTGGTGGCTCGGCGCTCTGTTATCAAAATTGTACGTGGCGTGCTTCTCTGTGCGTCATCGAAATCTTTACGCGAAGCTATACTTCGGCAGCCCGCGGCGTCACGCTGCTCGTTGTCATGATCTCCACTTGTGGAGCAGTTATCGCTAGCGACCTCGGACACACGCTGAAGCCGCATTGCCATCGCTCAGATTATCAATGCATGATAGCTTACGAATGGCGCCTCTTTCTTTCGCTGACAAAGACTGTTTACAGTAGCGAAATTCAAAGGAAGAACTGTTCTTTGTCAGATGGGATGTTCTCGGCGAAGTTTTATAGAATAGCGGCTCACTTCTTGAGACACTATACTCTATCTGCTCGTCTTGTGGGTCGCTTTCTGCTCCAGGTGCAAGGAAATCAGAAAAGAGGTTTCCAGACGAGGAGGCGCACGAATTAGAAATGCTATGCAAAATCGTGATCGAAGAGTACCGGGCCACCAGGTGGCGCCCGGATGCAACTAACTCGCCTCTTGCGCGTCGTCCGGACACCGTAGAGTATCTGTTACAGGTCCAATTGGACTTATTTTTGGAAATGTGGCGGCGAGTTTGAAGGATGCTTCACTCCCGCCACCGGTTGGCCTGGTATTGCACTGCCTCCGGGATCGGCCTTGTCTTGAGCGCATCTTTACTATCCTGTCTTTCTATCCCATCTTTCAACTCTCCTACTATCTGCGCGTGGTAGCGATTGTGGCTCGGCTTGAGCCAGTGGGCAGGCCTGTGCATTTCCCTTTTCTTTCTTCCTGGCAGAACTTCTCTCTCTCTCCCGGATACTTCTGGCTCCGATAGTATTTGAGTTAGTACTATCCTTATTACCTGCCCATTAACCGGTCTTTTATTTAACTCGGTGCCAATTAATGATTAGATACGTAGCCAATTTAATAGACAAGGCGTCAGATTAAGCAAAAAGGCATGATTATTGTTTTGATTTGATGTATATGGTTGGGGCGGAATTCATTTCGCTGGGGGCACGCCATGGAATCTTGAGCCAGGGAAGCAACTTACTCGGCTTTGTCGTACGGCTGTCGCAGCTTGAGAATTTCCCGCGTCAATTCGTTATGCTGTATCCAGCGCAGTATTTGCGCGAAGGAACAGTTTTGACACAGCTGCGGTGCTTGCAGAAAAAGAAGTCTGTAGGTATTGAACAGCTAGGTCATTACGTATTAGTTCTATACAGGATGTTCCGCTTAAGACTTTACACAATGTTTTTCAAAATAGGCTTTTCAGTTAGAAAAGCGCTTTCTTTGGCACAACATTGTCAGCGGTGTAGCACGTCAGAATACAGCAAAGATGTGCGAACTAGCAGGCTGGTAAATAATAGTGAATAGTTAATTTTTTAACTATTATTGTTAGGCTCTGTATATATTGAGAGGCGTGTAGCCCACCGTAATCAACACACATCAGTTTTTATAATTTGAAAAACTCGGTTCCCTCAGCGCTGTGGCTCATTAAATTTTTGCTCTTTCGTACATTTTATTGCACCGGAGATTTTGCTTTGCCTGCAAGCTTCTCGAAAGCACATGTATTTTCGCGCTATGTAGCAAAATTTTGTTGGTCCAAAGCTCCGATGGTAATCGCGTTTTCGAAATTCTAAAAAGTGATGTGGATATTACGTAGGTTGGGCTACACGCCTCTCAATAGTATCCGGGAGCCTAACAGTAATCACTCTTATACAAAAAGCTCTACTTCAGGACCAAAGCTGCGAAAACCTGGCCATCGTTGAAGCCTTCACCTTCATTTCGAATAAATAAATAAATAAATATTGCTGCGACTGTAATTCGAACCCGCGGCAGAGCGACCACATCAGCTTCGCTGGCCCCTCACTCGACGACAGCGCCACGCCATGGCCGCAGCCGAACACGCCTCGTGTTAAGCTGCAACACACTACCGCGCTGTGCATTGCACATCGTCATCTTCATCAACTTCCATCTGCGGCGCGAACAGATCAGATCAGCTTAACCTGGGTCTAATGCCATCGCCAGATATGCCGATGTCCCAG